>NW_020956369.1:196422-283835 GCF_003031625.1 Empidonax traillii
TCGTTGCTCCAGTTACATGAGCCAGGGAGCTGATTTAACAAAGAGAGGAAGGATGTGTGTTGCATACTATGGCTCCCTGAAGCAGCACTGTCAACTCTTGAGGGTGCTATTCTTCCATCTCAAAGCAGACCTCGCTGTCCAGAAGCTCGAGGAGGCCGAGAGAAGTGCTCCACAATTTGAAAAAGCACCAAGAGTCAACTCTACGAAGTCAGCTGCACTGCTTTCTGCTAAGGGAAGGGAGCTGAATAGAAAAACATAGTTACTGAAGGACTGTGAATATCTATCTACTTTATATAAGTGCATTTGTGACTATTAAGAGTTTTTGATTGCACTGGAGCACTGAAGTCTCTTCATTTTGCCTGAACTCTGCTCCTGTGCTGTTCTCAGGCCTTTCACTCCCATGGGCTACAAAACAGGTTACCTGGCTACAGGATGCTGGCTTTGTGTGGGCAGCACAGAGCTCTGCTTGCTGATCCAGCACCCAGCAGCTTGTGCACACCATGGCACGTGGCAGCCCTGGTAAGAACCAGAGTGCTCCTACACATTTATCTTTCTACCTTGTTACACTATTTCAGTGCTACTGACAAAGCCCCAGACAGGAATCTGCACACAAAGCCTCTTGGGGTGAACTGCAGTAACAGCCCAGCCTCTCCTCTCTCCCACCTGCAGAAGGGGTGGGGGGAAAGGAGATCAATTTGGCTAGGGCAGAGATGGACACTGTGGAGCAGAAAGGACAGGATGGCTGTCCTGGGAGTGACAAGGGGACATTATGCTCAGCTGGGTGTAGTGCTGTGCCCTGAGTGAACCAGGGGAGCAGGCAGGGATGGAGCAGCAGTGGCTTCCTATGCAAATAAAGAGCTGGCAATCCACAGTCTTACTTATTGTGGTGTTACTGAAACACAAACATCTCCCCTCTCCCGTGTTTTCTGCCCCAGGGAGGGGAAACATGATACTGCACATAAAAGCAGCTACATATGACAATTTTCAAAGGAAAAAACTTCATATGCCAGAGCCTTGCAGGCCAGTAGATCAGTAGGCAGCATTGTATGGTAAGTCAACCAGAACCTTCCCTTCAGCTGGGAAAAGCAGCTGGGGACTGCTTATCACTTTTTTATGTGCACTTTGGTCCAAACAACAGATGATTTAATGATTTATCATTACAGCTTTTGTCCTTTGGAGAAACACTGTTTACAACTCCAAATGAACCAACTCAAATCCATGCTATGTTCTTCTTCCTTTTTTGTACCATTCCCCTTGCCTATGGCCACATCCTCAGCTCTTGCTGTCCTTGTACTCTGCTGACTTCTGGCTCTTCTCCTGAGGGCTCAGTCCTTTGCAATTCCCAAGCTGGCTGACCCAGGAGCATCTTTCCACTTCCATTTGCCTGATTACTGCTCACCTCCATTCAAATGGGCAGTAATAGGGTAGTTATCATACCCAAAACTCATTTCCCAACTCTGCTTTAGGGGAAGTGTTCTCAAATATGCTGTGATGATTATAGCTCTTAGACTTTGGCTGGCTGCTGTTCATGGCATCATACAAGAGGTTATCCAAAAAGGGACATTTAACATCTATGTGAACACTGCAAGGTAACTCTGAATAACAAAGAAAATACCCTTGTTTGTCTCTTTATACATGTGTGTATTATATAAATGACTGTGCATTAATCCTTTAGAAATATTAATGTGGCCCTTCTGCAATATTTAATTTTATTTTTATTTTATATTAATATTTAATGTAAAAGGTAGTTTTTAAGCATAACTTTGGCAGTCTACAGTCAATCTGAAAGTGCATGTACAAAGCTGGGCTAAGAAATTTTGAGAAGGTTTCTTAAGTAATGAAGAACCCTGCCACTGACTTAGATGTTACGTTTTGCTGACCTCAGAAGACTTTCCAAAAGAAGATGAGACAGCACAGCTCAGGCTCCTTCACTCTTCATAAGTAGTTTGTACTGTAGAGATTATTTTGTATCTGCAAAAATAAAATATTTCAATGACAGAAATACCAAAATATGTTAAGCATTTTCCAGAAGTACAGAAAGAGATGCTTTGTTACACAAAGAATGTACAATGAGAAGAACAAAATATGAGAAGTGAGAGCAATGGGACTTGAAAGGAAGAGGAAGACCAGCTTGTAAAAATAGTCATGCCATTTCTTAATTATGTATTTTAATACATAACACATCCTGTCACAAAACTTAGTCCTTGACATGGACTAATTTCTATGTTCTCAATCAGCTTACTCCCCTTTAGGGGATATTGTTACAAGGATCAAAATTAAAGAGTAAAATGTGGTTAAAGGTGACACTCTGTAGAACAGAGTGAATTTGAAGGCCTCATGCCTTCCTGCTCAAAGTACCTACGGAATTAAGGACTAGGACCTGGAAATATGAAGATAGTACACCTTTGGTGCAACCCTTCTTTTAAAAATGTCATGGAGCATTTTACTTCAGTGGCAGAAAGTTTTGGGAACACACTTCACTCATATTTTAAAATGTTGGTTTTTATAAATATTGACTCTATACTAAGCAAAAGTACTTTTGCTGCTCAGTATGGGTGCTGTCTTGTATCTGAAAATTTGACCTCCCTGTTGAACTAAACTCAGCTTTCTCTAATTATTGCACTGCCAGCCCAGGGATTACTGGCATGAGTAGTCTAAGCAGGAGTTGGCCTACTAAATGAAAAATGTCCATGGCAGCGAGAGGAAAGGGAGTCACAAGGAAGCTCTGCAAAGTTCTTGGAGTCACTCGGTGACACCACTGATGAATCCAAACCGTGCTCAACGCAACCACCAGCACCGGGGAACAACAGGCACGTGGAGGAAGAAATCGAGTCAATCTCAGCTTTGTTATCAGCTTCAGGCTAATCACGGTGACACTTCTGGCAGCAGAATTTCCCTGTCTCTCCTGGGAATAACCACTGCACAGAGATGAGGCAGCTTACACTTCAGAGCTGGCACACAGCGCTGGAGTTCCCATCTTCATCCCACTGAGCCTGCAGAGGGACTGACCCTGCACAAGGATTGACCCTGCACAAGGATTGACCCTGCAGAGGAACTGACCCTGCACAAGGACTCTCGGTGCAGCACCAGCTCTCAACCACTGGCAGGTGAGGTGAGATATGGCCCTTCGTTTCTTGCAAGCATTCCAAAGGTCACTTGAAACCATCCAGAGAAAGAACCTGCCACTTCTGCCTGCTGGGGTAACACCTGTTCTGCCTTCTAAGCCTTTGTAGAAAGAGCAATTGCACACAGTAACATTCAGTACCCCAGTCTTGTTCATAAAAATAAGATTTTACTACTGCGTGAGTTCCCCAAGACCTTCACATTTACATTTTTTTGTTCAAAATGGAGTCTTAACACTTTAGATAAAACAAATCTTAAGTGAAATAAAAGTTAATCACAAAGCAGGGGAGTCCAATGATCAGTTGATTTTTCCTGAAAGGATCCCAGACACATAAAAATCTGGAACCTGAAGTTGTGAGGTGACAAGAACATTTCAGAGTTTTAGAGGAAAACAGGGCTGGCTATTTCAAGTGATGGTGCTTGGAACAAGCCATTTCTTCTGCTTAGTGTTTAAAGGTGGCTGAGAGCTGAGCTAGAGAGTGCTTTAAAAAAATATTATCAGAATTCATATGAATGAAGTCAGAGGAGTTCCTTTGATGGAAGCCATTATCTTTTTTATTAATTTTACAGAAGCATATTTTGTCTGCAGTAATATTTCAGAAAGTAAAAATCCAATGGCAGTGCTAATGCTGTTTGCAAGGTATTTGGGTATCTGTCCTCATAAACAAGGCTGAAAAGGCACTGCCCTTCAGGTAGGAGGAGCAACAATGTCATGTGACTTACCTGGCTGTGTAGTCAATAGTGGAGCTAAGTGTAATCAAGGCTAATCATTTAGCAAGAGCCCAGGGCTCAGGGCTTTCTAATTCCAAACTAAAACTCCTTGCAAACTACTCGTGTTTCTAAGTAAAAAAAATGAACCAGCTATGAAATGGGCTCCCATGCTGCAAAAATGTCTATGTTTTTTTTTCCTTCAGCAGTAATTAAAGATAGGAAATGGGAATAAGCTTTTGGATTCTAAATTATTCACTTTGAATAATTCTATCACGCCTAAACGATTAAACTAGATATTAATTTCAATCAAATTACATGTAATACATTAATATGAGCATAAATCCTCCATTCCTTGACAAACACCAACATTCTATCAATAGGGAATATGAGCAGTACAAGCTGCTCACATTTATGACATAAATGTGGTAAAGTGAAATTTAGCTGGGCAAAGTAAAACCTAAATAGCTCCACGACACTCGGCACAGACCCATTTCAAAAGGGACCATCCCACACCAGCATGAATCTGCTGGGACCTTTCAGAAAGGCTTAGTAGATGGAAGTATTTCTATAGCTAAGTGCAGGTCTTAGGGATCACTGACATTTAACGTTTACATCAAGTCATCAAGAGATCATTTGCATCTATGGTAGGGTCTAGACCACATGAGAATTACTTTTCTCCTTTATTAACGAACATCGCTTACCCAGCCCAGGATGTCACTGATAAAAGTCTGAGGTCCCCATTTCCTTCTCTTTTATGGAAGTTCAAGACACTGTGGGTCTCCTAACTATGGATGCCCCTTGTACAGAGCTGTGCAAGCTCAGCTGCTGATTCCAATGGATATGAAAAAAGTGGTGCTAGTTTTATGGAAGGCAATCAAACCCTAAATATGTGTGTCCCTATTAAGAAGAAAGGCTAAATGTTCAAACTGTGGGAAACACTGCGGGTAGAGCTCAGATCTTCTGACATATCAACTGTAAATTCAGCCTTCAGGAAGCCAGACTTTGTCCCAGTGCCCCTTGCCTATTTGTTTCAGTGGGCTCAGAGCTACTCAGGCAAATCTCCCTTGCAGCAGTGAAATACCCCTAAGTCCTTGGATCTGCATGTTTTGATCACATCCATCTGGTGGCAGAATATCAGAATATGTGACATACTTAAAATTTTAAACCTACTGAAAATCTTTCCAGAAATCTATTAAAAAACACTCAGAAAGTTAAAAGCATGCAGCTCTTCATCTACTCCTACTGCTACAGCATGTCTGAGAGCTGTCTGTGAACCAAAACTACAGCCATGGGTACTGTGCCCTCACGTGAGGAAAGCCAAAGACACGTGGGCTGTTCCAGCCTGTGCTGCAGTGTTCCCTCTGATGCCATGCACTGGTGTTGAATAAATGTCTCTACATTAAGGCAGCGTTCGCACAAACGAAATATGTTGTTATAAACTGCTTGTACTTACGGCACTGGCATTTGTGCCCGAGGTTGTCCCGTTTATTTCTGGCAGCAGCAAAGCACAACATCCCACGTTAGCACGTTAGCAGTACAGAAGTTTGTCACAGCTGGAGTTCTCTGGGACTGGTTACCTTTGTGCATATTCCTGCTAGGAGTACACATAAACCTGCGTGCACTCAGCCTTGTCTTCATATTGTTCACGGGAAGGAAAAAGGCCACCATGTGCATTACACCCTTTGTCCCACCCGCTGGGTCCCTTAATGTCGAGGGGCTTGACACAAGAGGAAAAGGAGGACATGAGGTGAAAGTACACAGAAACAAACATACCTCGAAGCATCTCATTTCCTGGTAAGCAAAGTCCTTTTCTCCAACTGCCAAGCCACATTTCCAGCAGGACTGCAGGTGACTTAAAAGCAAAGCCTGTACCCCCTGGAGAAGGGCCTCAAAACCCCAGACAAGCAATTACCACGTCCACTGTGCACTGTGATGGTTTCTAGGATGGTGTTACACCTTGCTGGAGTCCGCTTTTGAATGTGTATGTTGTGCAAACACTGGGTCTGCAGCAAAGCCTCAGTCTCTGCCAAGTGGCTGCTGGCAGTACATTGATTGCCAGGGCACAGGCAGCACTGGGAGTCTACAAGAGCAGGTTCAGTGTTTTGGAGTGTTCTGTGTTGCCACCAACTTTTCCTTTGTGTGTTATTCTCTTTTGCCCCATGTTTTTGCAGACAGGTCGTTCCACTCTCCATCACTGACATCACCTTTGTTTGCAATACTGCTGAGCCTGAATTCCCTCCTCAAGTAGGATTCCTGATAACTTCTCTAGCTGTCTTAATTGTGTAAGAATTTCTGATCAAATAAATCATGCCTGATGCAGGAAAACCCCACATAGGGAGACTTCCCTCTATATAGAGACTTGCCAAGTTGCTTTTTAAGGTCAGTGAGGTGCACAAACCTGACCACATAGGACATGCTAATGATGGAGGGAGCACAAAGCTTCTCCTGACTATCAGAGGGAAATCTGATCTAGTTACTGATGAGAGGAGAGAAAACCAGATGAGTCCTTGTCCAGTTACACTGGTGTCCCTGGAACATACTATGAAAGTGGCTTTTTCTACAAATTTGGCTGCAGTGTTTATATTCAATACAAACCTAGATCGTGTCTTGTAAGTTCACAATGACAGAGATACTCAGATGCCTGCAAGTGTAAGTGTAATTGCTTTGTTCTTCTGGGAGTCTGTACTATGTCTGAAGGCTGGCAGAGCCAAAAAGCATAGAGCTGTACCCCACTGTTTCTTTGGAATTTGCTTCCATTTCAGGAGGCAGAAGAATGAACTTTCTGGAAGGAATATGGCACTGAGGTAAGTACTTACCTCCTTTTCTGTAGGAGACAAGAGATAGACTCTACTCACCTGTATCAGTCACTGATTATCTAGTCCCAAACTCCCCAAGATGTTAGTAGCAGGAGGTCAAGAACAGGTATATTTTATACAATCATAAATAACTCATTTTCTATTCACTTCCATGAACAGAAGCAAGGCAGAGTAAGCAATCAGGTGGAGCGTCCTCTGCCAGGTGCCACACTCTCAGTTTCGTGTTTCAAGTGGCTTTTCATGGAGCTTTTTATGGTATTCCAGAGGTCATATAGGCTGCAGGGAATAACAAAGCCATTGATAAGAATGAAGTTTGTGTCCTTATCCTCCCAACACCACGAGACCATAAACACAACTATGCCTTTCTAATTTCATCGCTTTTCTGGAAGGGTATTTATTTTAGGCTTCTGTTCTGAAGAATCATTTTGAATCTGAATAAAATTCATGCCTAAAACTATTTTCTTGATATCATAGGAATAAGGTGAAGTTCTTCACTAGAGTATACCCTGTGACAAATAATGCCCTAGTAATTATGGGTGGGGATTTTCATGCGGTGACTGATGATGCCTTGGAAAAGAGCCATGGCACTGAGCATTCAGAAGCTAAGCTATCTAAATCCTTGCAGGCCTCATTTATGCTTTTGGGAATATAGGGCAGGTGTGGCAGTTACTAAACCTGGATACTTGAGAATTCACCTCTTATTCCCAGGTGTGGGCCATTAATTCTCGCTCAGACTTGTTCAGTCCTAACAAGTCTCTTTTGAACCTGGTTTTATATGTGCACATATACTGACACAATAAATAGCATTTTCCTTTCAATCCATTTATCTGCTTTGTTTTTACTCAGCTTTAGCTATGCAGCCTCATCTTACCTAACATTTTACATACACATGGCAGCAAACCCCAGAAATGATCAGTGGCAGTCTACAAATCCCTGTCACGTTCCGTAGATACCAGAAGACTTGCAGTTTGCATTGTTCAGTACAATTACTGAACAAACTCGGGTAAAACTCAAGCCAAGCCCAGTGAAATTCACAACAAAGGCTATACTAATTTTAATTGGATCACTAGACATCGGAGCAAAGCCAGAGAGCACTCAAACACAAACACATGTTTGTAAAATCCCGTAAAAAACTGTAAAGAAACATAGTGCTCTTTTTTTTGTCTTTTTTTTTTTTTTTTTTTTTGCTAGATGATCTTCCAGAAATCTGAACACCTTGAGGTGACACACCTAGAGCCTCCTCCCAGACCAGGCATTCTTCAGGGACACACTTGATATTTTCAAACTCACATACCTACAAGAAAGCTTCTAATTCCATGTTATAAAATTTCCATAGAAGGTCCCAGTAACCTCAGCTGCTTCACTCACTTCGGAAGGATTTGTGGCTACTGAACACTAATTTATAACTGGTCATCTTTATATACCCTAAAATCTGTTGGTCATCTTCTAAGCAGTCCTCTGGAATACAGTGAAGAGACAGGATATGTTAAATTATGAAACAGCACGCACTTTTGTTACAGCATTTTTACATGCAGAGAATTGTCACAAGACAACAAAGGATTACTGAGGGTAATGAGATGTCCCTGTAACCCCCAAATCCCTCAAGAAGCCAATGCTGTAATGGTACACTTCTCAGATCAGAGTGTCATCTGGTGAAATGGAACACTGGCATTGGAGAACCTGAGCTGGTTTGGCTGGAAGCACAAATTCCTGACAGCATGACAGCATAGGCTGAGTAAGAGTTTCATTAAAATATAAATTTATCATCAACAAGTATTTTATAGCTAGGAAAGAGAAGGCTCTGCTATGTGACTGCTGAAGACCCCAGCCTCCTAAGCAGAACACCACCCAAAAAAGTGGAACTTGCAAAAACGGACACACCTTTACCTTTACACAGTTGGCTGATTCTAAAAGTGCTTGCTAAAAGTTTCTGATTAAAAAAATTTACCTTCCTCATAACAGCAAGAAATGAAAATATGGCAATTAAGAACTCAAGTCTCAGGGCACCATTAATGCAGCCTCTACCTCGATGAAACCAGTTGTGAAGTACCAAAGCTCCCATTCCCCTTAAAACTGTAGGGGAAATGGGAACAGCTGTAGTTGGGCAGAAGCATAGCATGTAACACCTATAAAAGGGACAGCTTGGGTATCTAGTACAAGCATATGTATCAACAATCCATTAGTTTTCTACTGCATATATATGATGTATATCTCTCCTTGGTATATTAGTTTTTTCAGACACTCTAAGACTCCTGAGATAGCCTGATCACCCAGCAGCCTGCTGAAGTCGTGGGGAGGGAACAGCTGTTTATTATGGGGTTTTTTTGGCCTCCTCCATTTGAGAACCACTGCCTTTATTCTGCCCATGGAATTGAGTTCATCTATTTCCAGAAACCATTATGGGTAACTCTAGATATCTAGATAACTTTAATAGTTTTATAACTGCAAATAAGGGGAGCAGCACTGGAAGATGCAGAACTAGAAACTGGAAATACTTGGTTACAAGACTTTTTAGCTGCACAGAGAGCAAGAACAAAGGCACTGGATTTTTCCTGCAAATGAACTCCAGGCAGTGTGACAATAAAATGGATGTTTGCTATTAGAACAGATTGGTTCCTTTCTTTACTTAGTATTTGCTCGAACAAAAGCACTGTAACTTTCCAAGGCTGTAGTTAGTCACTGCTAGAATTAGCAGTATGATACTGAAATAGGGATCACCACTGAGCAATGTTTCCTCTCCTTTCTCCTCACCTAGCGAAAAAAGCTACCCCTGACAAATCATCTATTAATAGACAAGTTTCTATCACTTAAATTATTAAATCAAACTGAAAAAAAAACAAACTCTGTGCTTAAGAAGTATAAGCTTTTCAAACAAATAAGAGCTATTCATATTGCTTTTTATTTCTTAATTTTATTTTTTAAAATATAGCGAGATTTCTGTGAAATAAAACTCAGCAATCCTTCTGCTTCCTGAAGCTTTAATAGCCTCAGCTCTGCAAAATTTAGATTTCTAACAATGGAACTGGGTCTTGGTGCAGGTCAGTCCTGAACACAAAAAGTAATTATTGTAATACCAAAATGCAAGGGCTGTTAAGAGAAGGGAGGTTTGCAATAATAAGATTATGGAAAACCTGTATTACAGACTTTGCATTTCTGGGATATTCCTGAATGAATGCCATCTGCTTGGTGAGCATAAGGAATGTAATCATACTGAGAGAGGCTTTCTATCCAGTTTTGAACAAATCTAGGTTGAGAGAACAGGGCTGAGTTACCAAGAAAAGGTATATTTTGGTATAATTCAGTGCATTTGCCCTTAAATACATTTCAGTGTTCATCACAGCCTGGAAGTATGTGTTTTTACCTAAGGGGCATTTTTATTTCCACTTGTCAAATATATACACAAATATATTTATTTTCCTCTCTGTGAAATCTCTGGAGAGAAATGACTGATTGCTTCTTTAGAATTCAAAGGCGTGGATGTTAGGCCAGAGTGAAAAACTACACAGCAGCATCATGTGTGAAAAGTGAACTTTTAACTGAAATGTGCAAGTCTGAAGTAAAAAAAAAAAATCCAGTGAAGGCTTATCCATGAGGGAAATAAGAGGCAAATAACCAAATGCTTACAGGAAAACATGTTTTTCAATGTGGAGGGTTGTAGTCTAGGGAGTCTGTAGGGTTTTTATTTTAGGACAAGGAAATAATTGCTCACGAAGACAGAGGTGGCACCTGTAAACAACGGAATCAGACGAACAGAAATCATTATATTGGCAACAAAATAAGTTTCATTCCCTAAGTGGAAGGCTGCAGAGAACTTCTTAATGTTTTCCTAAGTGCTAAGGGAACATACTGAGTGGGCAATAAACAGGGACGTTTTCCCAAACAGGCTCTTCCCTTTACACCTTCTGACCCCATTCCCACAGTTTCTGTTTGCTCAATTGCCTTTCTGCCCCTGACTGGGAGTTGCTGTAGATTACTTGAAGATGCTGAATATCGAGGTAATTTTTTTTTTCCAGGACTAAAGTCTTTAAAGACTGGACTATGCACATGAAAATAAGCTACTACGACAGTGTTATCTGCAGTCAGATAGGTGGCCTGTTGCTGTAGGAACACATGCAGAATCCGAGTGAGAATGACCCCATCCCAGCAGGGACCAGCCTGCTCCTGACACCCGACCCCAGAGCTACTGCTGCTCTCACACAACTTGTATATGAGCAGGCAAAGGGTGTATTTCAATGCCACGTCCCAGTTGTCAATATATTTCTGTGCTTACTTTTTAGATCACTTCCATCATATTCTATTTTTACTGAAACACTGTGGGGAAAAAAAAAAAAAAAAGAAAAAAGAAATCCTACAAACACTGAAGTACACTGTGTGATGGTTCCTGGGAACAGGACACAATGCCAACCAGGCACTGGAGGGTTCTATGTGCAGGGAATTATGTGTGAGCTTTAAATGCTTAAAATAATCACACTCTATGAGAATAAGTCCATCTGCATTTTATTTTCTTGAGCTATCTTGGATGAGGATTAATGAATGAATGGTCACAAAGTGCTCTAAAATCCTAGCAAAGCATGCTAAGAGCACATACTTACTTAACTGTTGTGAGCAAAGGATAATGTTTAATGCTTACCTGGAATTTCAGTCTAGCTATATAGATGGATGAGTCATTGTTACAGAAAATGTAACAATTTCAACTGAGAAACAGAAAAACATTAGAGAAGTTAAAGCAAATGCTTGATGACTGATGAGGAAAAGTATCTTCATGGTAAATGAGCTGAGTCAAACTGTTTGTCCAGACTAAGCCTCAGAATTCTTCTGCAAATGTGGTTTACTTTCCACAGGGCTTTACAAAACCAAAACAAAACCCCTCCACAACATCAGCCAGCCATAAAAATGGCATATACAAATAATTATATCTATATTTCTGAGCTCTGTAACTGTGTTTACAAATCTAATTCTTCTCAGGACTTTTGCAGACAGAAAACATTTCCCAAGCAGTTCTGTGTCCTAAACCAGAGTTCCGTGGATTGGTACTTCATTAAACTCTCCCCCCCACTTTTCCAACACTATTGTTTTCGCTGTCTGCACAGCTAGACTTATTCAAAACTCATTCAAAGCCTACCTTATAAAGCCATGGTTTTCAGACCTGCCCACTGCAAATACACACAGCTGTGTATTGAAGTGTGCATTTCCCATTCAGGGAGCTGCAAACACACCCTGCACACACAGCAGCTTGAGACCCGAGCATGTATGTGTGTGTATTTATACTGCATATGCTTGTTTAGGCAGAACTAAGTTGATGTAAACCAACGTGTCTGGAAAATACCAAGGGCAGAAAGAATTCTCCTCCACAAAAGGTGATGTGTTTTATAATAACAAACATACCAGTGAAATGGTGCATGATCTTCTTATGTTATGTAACTCTATGATCCAGATGTCTCCTAATGTGCCAGCATTTAGAGGGGTAATAGTAAGTTTGAAAAGGAAAATTAACCAACAGTCTATGAAATTTAGACACTTGGCATAACTTATGTTGTCAAGAGAACTGATGAATTTTATTTGGTGTCTCAGGTATTGCATCCTCTGCACCTCACAGCATCCCAGAGGGACAAACCACACTGCAGCTAGATCGAGATGGGAATACACCACCAGGTGCTAATTAACAGCCCGGGAGCAATTAGGAGATGCCAATCAGCGCAGGAACACAACGCCACCTACTTCGGTGCCCGTGGGCACTGCCCGTTCCGTGCCGGGCACCTCCGGGGACACCCGGGCCGTGCCTCCCGCGGGGACATTGGGACGGGCTCCCCGTGCGGACCCCTCGGGCTCGGCCGGACGGGGGGGACGGAGCCGGCAGTGCCCTGATCCACCGTGGGGGCACCGACCCCACAGCGGGGTCTGGGCACCGCCCGGGCCCCGGCACAGCCCAGCTCGGCTCATCATAGCCCAGCCCGGCCCGGCTCGGCTCAGCTCAGCACAGCTCAGTCCGGCTCGGCTCAGGACAGGACGGCACGGCATGACCCAGCTCAGCTCAGCTCAGCGCGGCCCTGCTCATCACAGCTCATCACAACCCGGCTCGGCACGGCCCGGCCCGGCCTAGCTCAGCTCAGCTAGGCTCGGCTTGGGTAGGCTTGGCCCAGCTCAGCACGGCCCGGCTAGGCTCGGCCCAGCTCTGCACGGCCCGAATGGGCTCGGCCCAGCTCTGCACGGCCCGGCTAGGCTAAGCTCGGCCCAGCTCAGCACGGCCCGAATAGGCTCGGCCCAGCTCTGCACGGCCCGGCTAGGCTAAGCTCAGCTCAGCTCAGCTCGGCACGGCCGAGGCTCGGCTCAGCTCGGGCCGCGCTCTAAGCTCCGCCCCCCGGCGGCGCGTGCGGCCCCGCCCCCGGCGGGCCGTGCTGTCAGCCAATGGCCGCGGCCGTTGCATCACCCGGCGGGGCGGGGCGGGGCGGGGCGGGGCGCGCGCGGTGTCGCAATCGCCGCTCGCGCACGGACGGAGCGCGGCCCGGCCCGGCCCCTCCCGGCCCAGGTAAGAGCGGGGGGGACGCCCCGGGCCCTCACACACCCCCCGCACTCACCCCCGGGCCCCTCACGCCGCCCCCGCAGCCCGCACACCCCGGGCCCCGCGCCGCGCCTCGCGGGCCGCTGGCCGGCCCCGCTCCCCTCCCCTCCCCTCCCCGCCCGGCCCGTCCCCTCCCCCGGTGAAGTCACGGCTTGGCAGCCCCGCTGGGAGCCCCGCGGGGGCGGGGCAGGAGCGGGGCGCGGCCCCGGCGGGGCCGGGCGGGGGTCCCGGGGAGGCTCCGGGGGGGGCGGCGGTGCCGGGCGGGCCTGGGGCGGGGGGCCCAGCGCGGGGTCCGGACGGGTGTTCGGGGGTCCCCGCGCGTTTTTACAGCCCCGGTCGAGAGTTTCCAAACGGACCCTCGGCCGCAGACAGCCGGCAGGGAGGGCCGGCGCGGCTCGCTGACAGCTCGGGGACACTCACGGGCCGCCCCGGGATTGTAAACGCTGGTGGTTTGCAGAACTGTCGGGTTCGAGGACTCGGATCGTCGTTAAAGATCGCTGTGTCGTTTTAATTCGAAAGGCAGAGTCTTTCTATCCCTCCTCGCCTTTGGGGGGGTTTGCGATTCTGCTCGCATTAAAATACACGCTCCAGGTGTTCCGAGCACGGGCTGTTAAGGATGCTGGGAGGGCATTTTTTCTTAGAACACGTCAGTTAAAAATGTGGATTCTGAGGTAAATGCGGGATGTTGTCAACTATGGCAAGAGATGGTGGGTTTGGGCTACCTAGACTCCAAAAAGTTGTTGCCCAGCCCTCGGTACAGGAGGGTGAGCATCTACTCCAGCAAACATGTCTGGGAGAGTGAAGCACACAGCAGTGGGCCGGAGCTTTGTGCCCCTGTCCTTTGTACAGGGTCAGTGGAATTTAGAGTCAGATCCCTCTGGGATATTCCTTCTGAAGAGAAGGGAGGGCACCTACTGCTGCTCAGGTTGGGGCCGATTTTGCATTAGACAAGACAGCTCTGACTGAATAAAGTGCAATAAAGTCATCCTGACTAATGATCAGAATCAGCACAGTCCCATCGCAGAAAAGGAGCAGAGAGAAGCACTTTGTATTTCTTGCTGCCAAGTGAAAAAAACCCAAACTGATTTAATTAACAAAACACATCTTTTGGGTTGTTTTTTTTTTTTTTGCCAAAACAAACATTTGTAAGTTTAATTTCTTTTATTTTTGTGTGTGTGTATGAAAGCAAAGATAATAAAGGCCTTCATTTGGTGGGGAGTCTGTGGTCCCTGAGGAGCAGTGTCAGACAGTAAGAAACATCTTTCTGTCTGAGGAGACACCTCTGAGTTACCAGCTATTCTGCTGTAGTGGGTGGCCAGTTGGTGTCCTGGGTGGCCAGTTGGTGGCCCAAGGAGGGAACCAGGCAGTTCTAACTGGCCACTGGAAACACTACCATGTGCTGGGTGGAACCAGCCTAGGGCTGTTGCTGAGCTGAAGCTAATGAGCAGCTTTATGGGAACAAGATGCTTGGGAACTGAGCTGGCTCTCGGAGGAGCTGCCTCCTGCTGTGCTGGGCTGTCACCCCCTCACCTCCTCCTGCTGTGCTGGGCTGTCACCCACTCACGGGGCACCAACCTGTGTGGGGAGGAGTGGAGCAGCTGCCTTTGTGTTGCACAGGGTCCAAGAAATTGGAGACCGACCTGCCTCCCCACCTTCTTAGCCTCTCCATGTCCTTTACCTTACCCTTTTTGAGAGTCCCCTCTGTACATCTCATAGCTGCTGCCTTTAAATCTCCTCGCAGTGTTTATTGAAGGATGCCCCATAGCACCTGTCACTGTCCAGGATATCCTCCTGACAACTGGTAATAGGCATCCAGCCTCCAAATAATAAGGGGGAAAATCTAGTTTCAAGCCTCAACTATGAGCACTGCTGTAAAACTGTGATGCAGTACAGTTAGTGCTACCTGCTTTGCAATATTCATTGGAGCAGGACAGGAATCCAGGTGTCATCTCTCCTGGGTCATCAGGCCAGAAAAGAGCACATCTCACTCAAGAAATAGTTATTTAATACAAGACAGATTAGTTTCAGTGGGAAGGAATTGAGGGAGTGCTGTTCTAGCAGGGATAGAATGCTTGCTTGAGAGGTGTGACACGGATTTATCTTGTCTGCTCATATCCGTGTACTGCACGACTAAAATACTCCATTAAAATTTGGTTTAATGGAACAAATTATTTGTCTATTGAATCTTAGGGAAATTTGATAGAGATCGGAAGGGGATGTTAAAGCAATATTAAATAGCTGTTAAATACCAGTAGTCTACAGAGGAGTAGCACATGGAACCTGGCAATGTGAAGAAACTTGTTACATGTCAGGTGGGGTGCCCTTGGGGCAGGAGTCACCCCTTCCTCCATAGTATCTCGTGAAGCACAAAAAGCTGATCATGGAAATGGTGTGGGTTCCTTAACTGGACTGTCCAGGTGAACTTAGCAAGCACTGTAATGTTGAAACAGAGGGGACCAGAGGGCATTCTGTCTGACTTTGAAAGGGTGCCAGAAATCTAGTCAGAGGCAACCTAGGAGAGCTGCATACTGTTTGAGGGCTGCAGAAATTCGGTATTTTAAAATAAAGTGCAGACAAGAGGAGCACACACTTACAGCTTGACTAAAAACGTCTGTGCAATTACACATGCACAGCTGCTACAACTGGCCCTGCCAGTCTGGTGTTTGTGCACAGTAACATCTTGTTAGCTGTGTATTCAGTGTAACTGCTGAACCAAAGTGCTTATTCAGTCAGAGTCTGAGACTGAAACAGGGTTTGTAAAAGTTGCTTAAGGAGTTGAAATTGGGACAATATTAAATTCAAAGGTATTGGGCATTATGTATCTTGATTCAGCTATACAGATGGCAGAAGGAGTTGATGGTCTCTTTCTGCCCTGCAATAGGAAAAGGAAAAGATTTCTTGATGGGCATACTCATACATCTTCACTTAACAAGTGAGATGACTTCTGGGTGACAAAGAATAGTAATTTTGAGTAACATTTAAGCCAAACTTACAGGGCTTTTCCATGAATGTTACTGAACCACACTCTGGAGCTGCATCTCATTCTGGCTCCTTTATCGTGGAGGAAGATACACAATTGATGTATACAGTCAAACTTTACCCTGTTTGTTTAACCTTGTTTGGCTGGTCACCGAGGGCTTTTCACTGGAGACACAGGCAGGTGTTTCAGGAGCTTAGGACCATCCTGTCGCCCTTCCCCTCTTCTCTCCCGGTCCTTTAGGAAGTCATCTCGTGAGATGGGAAGAGAAGGGGAGCAGCTGTTAGCCTTGCCAGGGCCACGTCCCTGCAGCAGCTGTGGTGGAGTCCTCCTTGTGCCAGCAGTAGGGCCGGGAGCAGGCTGGCACAGCAGCGGGAGGACGTGAGTCAGGTGAGAGGATGTCTTGCTCGTCAGGCCAGTTTGTCTGCTGGAAAGGAGAGTGGACAATGACCAGTGCACAGGCCACAGCAGGGAACCATATTTGGTGGAGGAGTCATCATCTTCAAAAGCAAGTGCTGTGGAACAGTTCAGGACTGGTGGACAGGCTGAACACCCTCGCTCCAGAGAAAGGAGACCAGGGAGGACTTTGAGTGGGGATACATCCAGAGGGACGGTCCGAAGAGGACAAGGATCAAGTACCCCTGTTGGTCAAGAGTCAGGCTGTTAATAGGTTTAAGCCACAGAAGGAAAACTCCAGTCTGAAAACTAAGAAAATTATATAACTGGAGGAAAAGTTAGACAGTGGAACATGTTGCCAAGACAGAGGTTGTGAAACTGGAGATATTTGAGGCTAGGCTAGACACCCATCCATCAGGGATGGCTTTGGAATAACAGAGAACAATTCAAACAGCTTGACTAGATGACCCAGTAATAGTCCCTTCCAATCCAAATACGTTTGAGAGGCTTCAGAAATGTAGTTGGCAGCTTGTCCACTTCCAGCACTGTTGTGATGTGTCACTGCCAGATATACATCGCTGGCTTTAGCATGAGGTACCGATGGTACAAGATTGTAGCTGAAGCCAGCACCTTTAATAGCATTTGTTTTTCCATACTAGGTTCGTCTTGCCTTTAATCCATGTGAAGATCTGTTGGAAACACCTTCAAGAAACAGAAGAGTTCTCAGTCTCCTGATAAATCCTGTTGTGTCCAAGAACAGGCTGTCCAAATGAGCAAGACATCCCAACAGAACACCACTACAGATGCGAACGGCGTAAGTGTGATTCACACCCCAGCACACACCAGCGGTTTGCAGCAGGTTCCCCAGCTGGTGCCAGTCAGTCCTGGTGGTGGAGGCAAAGCTGTGCCTCCCAGCAAACAGGGAAAGAAAAGTTCCTTTGTGGATAGAAACAGCGATGAGTATCGTCAGCGCCGAGAGCGAAACAACATGGCAGTGAAAAAGAGCCGGTTAAAAAGCAAGCAGAAAGCACAAGACACACTGCAGAGGGTGAACCAGCTCAAAGAAGAAAATGAACGTTTAGAGGCAAAAATTAAGCTCCTGACCAAGGAGCTGAGTGTACTGAAAGACTTGTTCCTCGAGCACGCACACAATTTTGCAGACAATGTGCAACCTGTTGGCACTGAAACCACCACAGCAAACCCAGAGAGCAGTGGACAGTAGAGATGGCAACCTTGGGAAATGAACTCTTGAGGCGCAGCAACCAAGCAAAAACTGTTCCTTTAACCATTGTTTTGTGGAGATTTTTCTTCTTTTAGATTTAACACTGAAGATTTGTAACAATTAAACCAGAAACTGGTTAGGGTATTTGCTTTAAATATTTTTCTCCTCGAGGATTTAAGCAGGTCTGAATTCATAGCCAACAAGGGGCGTTGTATTAGGGAGATAACATTTTCACTGAAATGTTTGCTTACCATCTTAAGAGTTTGCACGATGGGAGGAATCCAGCAGGATGGCTCACTGTAGTATCAGAAACTCATCCTTGGATAAAATACCCTTTAAATACCTGTTAGTGTATTTAAGCCCTTAATTTTCTCCATGACATACTGCAGAGTGCAAAGGCCGTGGAGGGCGTTTCCTTCCCCATGTGGTGGGACTACTTTAAATCTGTAGAGCAAGTCCTATGAGGCACCACGTGGGTCCTTCCTGCCCAGTTCTAGTTAGTGGGGAGGGTGTAGCTGTAGTGAGCTGGGATGCTTACTGATGTTTTCTAGAGAAATAACAATATGCTGTGATGATACGTACAGGCACTTGGCTTCCAAGCACTCCTGAGTCCGAAGCGTCATGTACAAGAGGCAAAGCAGCACGCTGACAAAGCCTTTTAGTGAAGCTTGTGTTCACATTGTTCACAGAGTGACTGGGGCCTTAGGAGGACAAGAGTTTGCTTTCAGAAAATGTCAAAATGCTACCAAAAAAACTGCGCCCTGCAAAATTTCATTCTTGCTGGGGTGGAGGTTTCAGGGAGAACAAAATGTGCAGCTTGGCTAAGCAGCATCTGTTCAGCCAGAATGTATGGATCACTGCTTAATCTTAGAGAAATTTACCATGATTTTAAACCTAAACGGCCCTATTATGACTAACTGATTCAGTGGAATTTCTACAGCCATCATACAGTTGTGGGAAGGAATATCTTCAGTCTTGTTTTATTTTCATAAAGGTTTTTCTATAGCATCTTTTTTATTGCTACTGCTAAGTCTTTGCTATGATCCGTAATGCAGTGGTATGTGCTGTACTGAAGATTTAAACAAAGTAAAGCAGGAACTTTGATGTAACTTTAATTTATTTTCATTTTTAAGTATTTCATTGATGGTATGGTTGTTTTACATTTAGCCTGTGTGTCTCGCTAGTAGATTACCACACCGTCTTAATTTCCCTCTTGCACTACCTTTTTCCATAGATTATTTTGTAGGATGCTTGTTTGCTTTGTACTTAGGAAAAAACTTGGATGTTATCTCTATAAAGATGCTGTTAGAAAATGAAACCTTGAAAAGTTCTCTTTGGATTTAAACTTTTAATACATGTGGAAAACTTAAGGATTGTTTTGGATTATGATAGTCTTTTTACAGAGATATGTTTTTTTTTTCATTCTAGCTGCAGCTTAAGTTGGTAGGGTTGAAGTACCAGAAGCTAATAAAAAACCTTTTGCTTCTAGTGCTGGCCTCATTTTTCCTGTCCCTTGTTTATGTCCCTCAAGTGCAGAGTTGCTCAGCTCACACAGAAAATCAGTGCCCTGTTCCTGTCTTGCACTCAGGTTCCTGCTCCATGGGAGCAATCACAAACTCACGACAGTTTTGTCTGAATGTGCACCTCCGGTGGAAAGGCCAGAGCTTGCCAAACTTGCTCAGCATAACACCCTTTCTGTTATTTTGGTGCCACTCTACCAAGTCTTGTTTGCATCAAGGGAGAAGGAATTTGGGAAAACATGACAGTGACAGCATAAAATATCATAACATTGTGAATTGGGACTGTGTGGCCCCGGTGTCCTGAAGTTGGTTTGCCAGGCCAATGTGGGGTCCTCCCCTAAGAGTCAGAAGTCCACATCTCTGGGATTTGGTTCAGATTTTGGTGAAAAGGATTTCTTAGATCTCTTTTGAGTGGGAGTAATACTCTTTCTGGACAGTGACTTCTCCACCTGTTACTCCTGAGAGCTCTGATTCCACTTCTTTACTGTTTAAAAACAAACCACTGAGTTATGAAAAGTCATTTGTTTGCAAAATGACATTTCTGGCTCAGCAGCCTCTGCTCTGGCTTTGTTTGGTAAACCATGTTGTGGTTTAAACCCAGCTGGAAATAAAGCCCCAGGCAGCTGCTCCCCCCCTCAGGTGAGAGGGACAAAAGGCTCTCTGGGCTGGGATAACAATTTACGGGAAGCAGCAGTGAGATAGGAAAATGAGCAGTACCAGCAACACCAGCAAGGCCAGCAGTGTAAAACAGAGGGTGGTACCAGCAAAAGGCTCACCGTGTCCAACCCAACATCAGTTTATTACTCCAAACCAAAACAGCTCCGAGGAGCAAAGGCACTTTGCCCCAAGGTGCAGGGACAGCAAAGGGCCTCAGTGTCACCCCTCTGCTGCAAGGCACAGAACACCCACACCCAGGGGACTTGCACAGTTCTCTATTCCGAAAGAAATAAATACATCTACACAAGAAAATTTCAGTTAAGGTTTTCCTCTTGACACATGGTTTTTAACTACAGTCTGTGACAGAATTCAGTGCCTGTCGCTACAAGAATGGGTGTTACAGCACCAGGAAACCTTATTCCCATTTTCTCACTGTGCCACTAAGGGAAGGGGTCTGCTCCAGCCCCCACAAGCACTGGGAGCTCTACCCCTTTAACTACACCCTGCAGCTGCAGCAGTGTACCTGCGTGGCAGGGGAGTCCCGATGTGCCCAGCCCCATCGAGCTGAAGCAATTCGCTGAACCAATTTACATGTATCAGTTCAGAAGTGCTCATGCCTTTCTAAACACACAAACTCGCTCAGCATAACACTCTTTCTGTTATTTTGGTGCCACTCTACCAAGTCTTGTTTGCATCAAGGGAGAAGGCATTTGGGACAACGTGATAGTGACAGCATAAAATATCATAACATTGTCAAAAAAAAAATTGCCATAATCGGTGTTTTTAACCCACTAGTACATTTAAAATGTTATTAAATATCACTTTACCTTTTTTTGTAACGGTTTATCCTCCCTCTCTCCCCCCCCTTTTAATTTAGAAATAAGGTCTAATTCACTTTTTGCTGAAGTGGATAAAAATTACCACAATTACAGAACAGACATCTGGAAGGAAGCATGAAATTTATATCCACCAACTTCGTGGGCCTGATTATGAAGGAAAATGAGAGAGGGTGCACCATCCCAGACTGAAACACATGCACATCTCGAGCAGGCAGAACTCGGGAGCTGTTTCCTGAGCCAGCGCTGCCCCCGGCCCGGGGCTGGGTCTGTGTGCTGGAACATGTGGAGGCAGGACCGGTTCTGGCTCCTGCCGCTCCCGGGGCTGCTCGACCTGTTCTGCAGCAGCAGAGCCCGGCGTTTGCCAAGATTAATCACAGGCAGGGAAAGGCCTGTTAACTACACTCAGGTTATGGCTCAGTTGAAACAATTCCAAAGCTCTCTTTTTTTTTTTTTGAAAATCTGTGAAGTGTTACTATAAAATGGTAACTGCTCTTGAAGCCGAGCAAGAGTAGGTTTCAGAATGCCCAAAGCAGTGAGCCATCCCCTGGGTGTGTTCAGAGAGGCTGAGCCCGTGAGCACTGCCTTGCACTGAAAAAAAAATGAGTTTTAGGGCAATGCCAGAGCAGTCTCTGGGGTCTCTGATCTGCAAAGCTACCAAAGTAAAGCCTGATGTCCTCTGTGCAGGTGCTACATTTCTGAGGTTGAAGGCTTCACCACAGCATGAAGCATCAGCACAGAGGCACGTACAAGCTGCTGATCTCACACCGTCCCCTCCTCACCTCTTCCCCTTCACAGTCAAGAATTCCTGCACTTACCTCCAACAGATCAATGCCAAGAAACCTCTAAAAAAATGTAAATAGGCTTATTTGTTAGTTGAGGGACATTAAACATAAAGAATGAAGTCCTCTGGATTGTTTCACAATATGTTTCTTTGGTCTCCAACACGCAGTTCCTATTCAGCAATGGGTCACCAAGCTGTTATGAATAAAGAGCAGGTTCTTGTCACACAGATCAACCCAGTTAGCAAAAAGAGCTCTCTGTAGAGCAACACATTTGACAATTTTAAAGCAAATTATTTCAGACCGAAATCAAGTTGGGGGTGGGGCACAAAGGCAGCAACACAGTAGTTTCTGACACCATCCGAGCTCCCGTCGTGTTGTGCACCCCATGTGAGACAGGCCCTTGCAGGCACCCAGAAGCTCACAGCTGGTCCCATCACCCATGTGCCAGCTCCCTGGAGTGAGCAGCAGAACTGAGATGGCTCACCCAGATGCTGAGATGAGTGAGTTGATCCCTTCAGAGGGAGAATCCTCGTCTGGCAAGCGGTAACACCCAGAGAGGCCCTGACACTGCTGTGGCTTTGCAGTCAAACTGTGCCTTGAAGACTGAGCAGGAGTCTTATGTAGTTACAGCAACTACATTTTATGATGCAAGAAATGCATTTATTGTCCTGCAGATTGATGAATACCTACAGTAAAGAAAGGTTTCTCTGTGTAATTTAAAGTAATTTAAATCTTGCATGAATGGAAAATAATTTTGATCACTATTAATACGCTTGTAATGTATCCAAATAATATTTATATTATTTAATTCTGAACCAGCTAACACTGAACAATTAAAAATAACTCTATCATGCTGCACAGCATATGCTGCTGAATGACCCTGAGCCCTGAAGCAAAGATATTCTCTTCCTGCAATTTCTAAGGGTTGTGAACACCGTAGCAATCTATGTTTTCAAGGAACAAATAGATGGACAAATCTAATAAGCATGGGGCTGTGGGTGAAGGATCACCCACTACCCAGGGCAGAAAACTCCGGCTAGTGAAGGGTCCAAGTTTGCAGAGCACAAACTGGTAGTGGGGTCAGATAAAGAAGCAGGAACTGGAGCAGAAGAGTACAATGATCACAAAGTTGTCAACATAAATGATGCCAAGGTGAATTTTAATAAAAGTTTGATTCTGTTTACTCCATGGATACTGAAATAAGATCTGTAAGAAAAATAGTGCCATTATGTTCACTGAGAACAACTGATTATTTTTCTTCTGGTTTTCACAGTACTTGTGATGAAATTTAAAAAAGGACTTGAGTACTACAATTGCTGACAGCTTTCAGCATTTGGTATTTTAGAGTCTCGATCATCAACATCCAGATTTAATTGCAAGAAAAGTCTGAGTTGAGATGTGACAGAAGTACAAGCCCCACTGATAATGCAGCAGGGTTATTTAGGTGGCACTTGGTCATGTAAACTGCCGACTGCAAGCAGCAGCAGTGGAGTTACCTGGTATCAAGTGCTGAAGCCTTCTGCCTTGGATTTTAGTGAACGAATTATTCCAGGTAATTGCCTGCCTGCCTCTCTTGCTATTAAGAATTGGATTGACTTTATTTTCTACGCTGCAGCATCGAATCAGAACGATGACTGATTAGTCGAGGCAGTAAGGATCATTCCGGAGTTCACTGCTTTGGGCTGGAGAGGCAGTCAAACGACTTGGCACTGCCTTGGCCTTCAGCCATGAAAGCCTCTATTTCCTCCACAGTACGTGGGACACACGTGAGCAGCTCCATTCCAGTGGCTGTCACCGCGATGTCGTCCTCGATGCGGACCTGTCACAGAGAGCACACGGTTACGGGGCAGTCCAGCTGGGGTGAGAGGCTGTGCAGGCTCCAACACCGGCCCCTGCCACCCTCCTGGGGTCACACAGGCTTGGGGGTGACCCCTCAGGTGTCTCAGGCGGTGCCTCTGGGCACAGCAGGGACAGGCTGAGCCAGATGCTGCAACAGGGGGCTGCAACGTGGGGCCAATAAATCTCAAATCCCTGACATCAGGAGCAGTAAAAGGAACATTCTCCCCTGGATTTGCCTCCAGCATTGCTAGCACGTGGCTTGCTAAGGACTGCGCCTCCTGATGCCCACAGTGCCTGTTCTCAAAGCTGTCCTGTTCTGCGCTGCAGGCAGCTTCTCTTTGCACTTAAACATTTCTGTAAACTCAATAAATTTCCAAAGAAGGGACTGCAATATGAAATAGCTTGTAGCTGATATTCCAAACATCGAATTTTGAGCTGATGAGAAAGTCCTAAGCAGGTCAGACATTCCTTTTAAAATACAACCACTACATTTCAACTCATGGAAGGAAAAAGCAGATCCTCTCAGTTTTCCAGCTCTTGTTCTTGTTCTGAAAAGCGTGCTCCATTTCTGTTTGACTCTAATCTCTTCTTACCAGTAAATGTGCCTACACAGTCATTCCCGTTATCTTATCAGAAAAATGTTGCTAAGTCCCTAAGCTGCAATAAAAGCAATTTTAGTAAGGTGTAAATCCAAGAGAACACAAACCCGGGGTACTCCCACCTTACAGTTGCTTTAATTGTTTCTGACCTCTTGACATTTTCAACTAAAAATAAAGCTGGTTAACATTTGTACTTCTGATTGCAAAATAATCCGTTTGTTCAAACAGAGTGAGTCATCCAGTCCTTATTAAACTGTTTAATGATGTCTTTGCCAGATTATTGCTTTTACTTGGTATCAAGTTAAGTGTATTATAAAGCAGAATTAAATAAACGAACTCCATTGAGTTCACACATTTGCTTTGGACAGCTGACTCTGCCTACACAGAGAGCACCGCCAGCTTAACAAACCTTCCCTTGCTTTAGCTGAAATTTCCCAGTGTGTCTGCTACAGAGACACATCAGCCACAGCTCATCTGCTTAACCAGTAAAATTAGCGAAAAAAAAAGTTAAAAATATAGTTTGTGCTTTTCAGCTCAACATTTCATGCCTTCACTGATACCTCGACACTCTTTGGGAGGGATGGACTGACTTGAAAGCAGAGCAGATGAAAGCCTGACAGTGATGGCGAAGAACAAGTGGGACAAGGTGTCAGTCCATGCTGTACCGTATCTAGACCACAAGAGAAAATCAGGATGGAGAAGGGAGCTGGAAAATAAAGTGATGAAAGAGACCAGGGAAAGGAAGGCACAGTGAGGATCGACAAAGAATGGACAATTATTCCATTGGGGCTGGAATGATGGGGAGAGATGGGGCTGGCTAAGGAGTCCAGGAAGGGAGATCCTGGGGGAGATGAGAAGTGAGACATCCTGAATGAGGAGAGCACACAGGGGGCTGGAGCTGCCAAAGGTGGGGAACTGAGAGTGACCAAATGGGGGAGGGTGAGTGCCACACCAGCCTGCTCACCACCAGCAACTCCAGATGGCCTTTGGGACGTAGATGGAGGTACATAGAGCCACTGGTCCCACACGGCCTTACCCATTCACTTGTAGGAACACACCAGCTCTTTCTCAGGATCTAACCCTTCCTCTACTGAGAATGAATCTCACCTGAAATAGGTGATTGCCACAACAGAGAAGACAAGTTTCCCACTCTCAGTGCAACTTTTCCTTTGCCTAAAAGCAGCCTGACTGCAGAGGAACGCAGGCTCTCAAGGAGAAGGAAATGGTTTAGCTTTCTCTTTTCCCCCACACCCTCCATGCTTCACCCTGAGCTTAAACTCAGCAGCAGCAAGAAGCAGCTTCAGAGGACCTGCAAAACCTTCCCTACAGGAGAGCCCATCATTTGATCTTGTCTTCTGTCCAAATGGACAAAAGATGCCGGATCTGCCTGGCAAGGCTCGCCGGCTTGGGACTGCCTTTCCCAGTGGGGACAGTGATTGTGAAACTTGCTCTCAGAGCTGTCCCTTTTTGCAGGCTCTTTGTTCATCAGTGCTGCTTGTTTCAGGGCTACAGAGTGGTTTGGAATCAGGCACAGCCTGAAGGAAAGCAAACTGAAGTGTGATGTTTGCTGCACCCCCAGCTTTCAGGGCATCCTGCAAACACCCCAGTGGAGGTTTTGCTTTTTTGGTGTGAAATGGCACACTTCAAAAAAAGCACTCCTGCAAAGATGCAGTGGCTAGGAACACCAGGACCGTCCCTAAAATGCCTTTTTTTTTAATCAAGGCTAGTGGCATGATATGTCTAGATAGACCTGATTGCACAACTGCCCAACACCAGCAACAGGCCATCATGTGGCTCGACTCAATGGTCCCAACTGTGTCCCAAAGCAGGGCTGTGTGGGCACAGCCAAGGACAGCACAGGAGTTAAATGGCTGCTGTCAGCTCTGAACGCAGCCTCGCACTTTGTCCTGACTTACTAATACAGTCATGCTCCCCAGGGCCTCCTGGGTTACCTTCCAAGGGAAGGGGAGTTGTAGAACTCATTAATTTCTTTTGGATGACGATATATATAAAAGACTTTTGAGAATCAAGAAACGATTTTGGCCAATTAAATAGTCCAGATTAGCATGATGACAGATCCCAGATGTCAAAAAAGGCAACTGGCGAAATGTCTCCTTTTTTTTTAAATCTATTGAGCATTTGTTTGATTATGGGTGTAGAAAGCAGCAATACTATCACTGCAGGACTTTAGGATGGGACACTGGCCTGGAAAGTGATGCCAGGACATGGCCACACGTGGTGCCACACAAAGGGAACTAACACACGTGCCCCAAGTGCTTGTTCCTACAGCTGGTGTCCTACAGAGGCACACGAGTGTGGCCAAGGGGACTTGCTTTGACTCGGCCATCGACTTGCCAATCATTTTTAACAGAGCAAACCCGCAGAGTTTGACTTCTGTATCACAGAGGGACTGGTTGGGAAACAGAGCTGCCCTCACATCAAGCCCAGGGACAGGCAGTCACACACGTGGTGGCACCAAGATGTTTTCTGTAGAGGCCAACAGGCTCTGTGCTGCACAATGACTCTTTCTCACCCCATGCTGCTCGTCTTCCTGCCACAAGCAAATCTTATTCACAAGTAAATCCTCAAGCAAGTCAGGAGAACATTTATTTCAAATGTTCACATAGGAACATTTTATAGAAGTGGATCAATTGTTGGTAGGGTGAGGCCACGTATTTTATCAGATCGACTGATATAGCTGTGAAAAAAAAAAGCTTCAGGTGCCCAGCCCCTTCATCCAGGCTCAAAAAGAAGCAATCAACTACTGGTTAGGAAGAACTGCTCTTACCTTAAATTAATTATATTAATTCGACAACTTCAGAGAAAATGGTTATAGAAGGTTTGTAAGCAACTAGTAGCAGTTTTTGGGTTGCCTGCACCTATCAGTTCCCTTAAAGAGCTTTAAAGAAAGCCAAATATCTCCATTGTGACAACTGCTTTCCTAGGAAAACTCTGGAAGAAATGCTGTGTAGCACTACTACTGCTACATAATATGTAATGCTAAAAAGCAGATGAGCATATTATTCTTGCCTAGTAAACTATTTCATTTCACCATACACTTTCACCATAAACCCAGAAACAGATCTTAACCTGCTGAAAAATAAAAATCAGGACAGAGACAACTACATGGCTCTCTGAAACAAAAGCAGAAGCAGCTAAATATCCTGCTTTTTATTTGGTTTAACATTTGTTCTGAGTAAGGGAAGTACTATTGTTTTGGAAAATACTGTAATATTAGCAGATCTTCAAGTTCCTGGGCTTTGTAAATCTGTTTAAGTTTTAAATGAGAAGAATCTACAAACAGAAGAAAGTAATATCTATTTGACATTTATCTGTCTTTCAGTATTTTCCCAGAGTCACTTAGGGCTTTCACATATTAAGTCTAGTGCTAGCTCTACAAATCCTAAGGAAAAATAAAGCCTGAACAGACACTGAATGTGTAAGGCCAAAAAAAAAAAAAAAAGACTGAATGGTTTCACTGTGTCTTTGAGAAAACATCATATGAACTGCATGAATCAGTAATCAGCTTAGGAAGAATGGAAATGTCAAACCCTAAAGGGCAGCATTTGCAGTCGGTATTTCCCCTTCCCCGAGGATTCAGCTGCTTTTCCCGAGCAGGCTGTACAATCCCAGGCACATCCCTGTGAGTGCACAGCCTGTTCTCTGAGGAGCCCAGGCAGACAGAGGTGCCCTGGGACAGGGCAGGCAGCCCTTCCCCAGAGAACGGATCACCTCAAGGACGGAGCTCAAGCGAAGAGTTTGGGGCTGCAGACAGGGCGGCATCCCCAGCACACCTGCTCTCCTGCCCCCAGAGGGATCTGCTTGTTTGGTAAAAGCCCAAGTCACGAGGTCCCCAAGCAGCAGGGACAGCCACAGAGGCTGTGTCTGTGCTGGAGGGATGAGGAGGGTGGCCCTGTCCCACGTGTGCAGAGCAGCAGAGGGAACCTCTCGCCGTCCCTCGCTCTTCCCTGCTCCTGCAGCTTTGACAGTCTCTTCGTGGCTGACACCAGGCAGCACGAACTACAATAAATGGCTACAGGCTGGTCCTTTTGGGCACGGCACAAGAATTTGGCTTCTCAATGCAGAGACTTGTCAGAGTCAAGAAAATTATCCGAAGCCCAAAAAAGACACGAATTCAAGGTGAATTAATTAAAATCCACCGTGTGGACAGTCTTACTCAGAATTACAGTGGTGTTACTTTGGTGAATGTAAGTTCATTTTTGAAGTGAATTAAACTAAACCAAATTAAGAACATTTTAATTAGTGCTAAGCTTTGTAGAGGGAAATGGACTACTTATTTCCTTTTGTAGAATGTATTTTTTTTAAAACTTGAAGGAAGGTTGGACTGGCTGTAGTGAGCTCTTTAGCTAGAACTGACACCAATACTAACCCCTGTACCATTAATATTTCTCAGTAAAAACACTGGGCTCCACAAGATCTTTTTTAATCCCATAGAAAGCAAGCTTTCTGGCATGCTCTTGAGAGAAAGATTCATTCCCTCTGGATAACCTAGAGTGGAACAGCATGTAGATAACTAAGCATGCTACACAGCACAAACTGCATCTTCTATTTATGCAGAATCAAATCAGAATTGTAAAGATGGAAAAATTTATTTTGATTGCAATATAATTCAGCTTTTTTGTAGCATTCAGAAATATTCAGATGTACTTCAGTCTCAGATTTTATTTTCATTCTTCTCCTGGACAAAATCAAGTGACAACATCTGGCTCAGGGTACGTGTGTGTTATTATTTTTTTCTCTCTAAGTAAAATGTATTGTTCACAGGGGGATTGGAGATTTAGATTTTTGCTCAATCGTTTTTGGGCAGCTCCCCCTTTTAGCAAAGTTCGTTGGCTAGTGCTCCTTACAAGTCATCATTACAGGAAGCTAGGCAAAAAACAGGGGAGAAAGTTAGGCTTTGCTTGAAATCTCTGGAACAAAAGTGCCTGATCCAGCAATTTATGAGCAAAGTAGAGATCCTGTGCTGTTACTCCTATTCCTTGCAACCACAGGCAGCAGGTGAGCCACGGGCACACCTCGAGCTGCAGTGGGCATTCCCAGCAAGTCGGGGAAAAACATAAGCTTTGCTGAGCAATTCCACAGAAAACTCACCAGAAATCAATTCAACTGCCAAAAAATTGCCATTTACAAGGAAAGCAAAGACAGTTAAACCTGCTTGCATTATGGTGTCAACCTACACAAGCAGAGTGCAGCGTTCCTTTAAAACACACTTCGGTGTGAGGTGCTGTACAGAAAGTGCTCACAGTCAGAAAATGCAGAGTCAGCTGCCTTTCCTCCACCAGTGTCTCAGCTGGCTGGCTGGCAAGTCGTGATAAAGAAACAACACAGAGACAGACACTGTCCCAGAGCTCAGCAGCGAGTGAAGCATCAGCAAGGGTGATGTCCCATGCCTCTGGATGAGGCTGCACACCCACCCCAAGTGGCTGCCCAGGAGCCCGCCTGGCTCACACTGCTGGTGGGGGCACACACAGCTCTGCTGTCAGGGCTGGTGGCTCAAAGGCAGCACAGACCAAAGTGCTGCAGCAATTACCCTCTCACGGCTGGGGTACAGTGATAAATTAGTCAATGGCAGCAGCAGACAATTCCTAATGAGTGACTTTTCATACCAGAAAATCACCGCTGCTGCCAGTGATTGTTAGCTGCGTTGAGACTGAGCAGAAGAGCCATGAGGAGGACGGGGCATGGCAGCTGCCTGCTCTATCTCCTCTGTGCAGGAACACAGAAGCCTGGAGACCAATGTGGCACCGTTCAAAGGCTTGCCCTGCTGAAATAAAAACCCACTGGAAGCCACTGCAACTTCTGAGCGCTCTGTGAGGGCGGTGGCTTTGAATGGGATATGCGCCCTGGAGAGCGAGGACAAACAAGGCCTCTCTGCTTGCCCAGCAGCTGGGAATGGTCACCCAGATCACCTCTACCTCCCGAGCTGGCCAATCTTCCTGCACACACGCTGCTGCCTGAGCTGTCACCCTGAGCACGGGTGCTTGGGAAGACCATCAGCCGTTCTTTTGGAAAATAGGGGAAGGCTTTACGGGCACAGGTTTCATGCCTTTCTGTCAAATCCAGTCAGAGCAATTATTGCTGATTTTACCTGCTGCCTCCCCAGCTTGAACAGCATCGAGCTCTTCTGCCTCGGAAGGAAGCACTGGACTGTGCTGCTGTCAAGGAAGCCAACTCTGGGCTGCAGATCTCAGTCTTGTATTTCATAAGATCCACGTTTCACACATTAGACAGAACACCCACCTGGCACTGTATAGTGCTGACAGAGGGTATTTCAGTCAGCTGGCAAATAGGGGTCTATTGTTAATCAAACATCACTAGTACAAAATCGCATTTAAAAATCAGAGTTAAAAAAGCCCAGTTTGTCTGCAGGGTGAAATGGTCCAAATGACTCAAGGTGCTGCTTCAGGAGCAGTCCTCATGTGCAAGACGTTACAACTTCCAAAAGACTTCTCCTCAAGTAGGTAGTGAGGGCAAACAGAGAGAAAGCCAGTTAATAAAAGCCCCCGGTTGAGGGTTACTCACCCCGCCGAACCCCCTGAAGCGCCGCAGGACGTCGTTGTTGATGAAGCAGGACTGCGCAGGGTCGCGGAGGGCCTGGTCCAGGAGGTGGTCGATGAAGTAGATGCCCGGCTCGACGGTGAGCACCATGCCCTGCTCCAGGCTCCGCGCCGTGCGCAGGCTCCGCAGCCCCGGCAGGTCGATGCGCTCCACGCCCTGCACGAGAGACACGGGGGCTGGCACACAGGACAGCGAGCCACGGGTGGCCTCGTGCCAGGTGTCAAGCCCTCCTGTGCTGACCACCCCGTAAGACACACAGAATACCAGAAATAATCACAAAGGACTGAAACTGAGCTATGCCATCACCTCCCTCCTATCAGTCCTCGTGCAGCTTTCACCCAGAGCAATCACCAGCTTTCAACTCAACACCCAAACTGCTTTTTGCACCACAGAAATCCTGGGTTTTGACATGGTACTGTTGCTCTCTACCTTGGGGGAAATACTGCACTGCAAAATAAAAATAATTACTTGCACTACTCCTTTCTCTGCCCTCCCTTGCAGAGTACGGTATTTTAAGTGACATGCAGATCTTGAAATGCCCCTGCCACGTCATGGCTGAAATAGCTGAACTATGCAGCAGAGAAGAATTTCTCCAAGGATATGCAAATACTTATTCTCACCGAACATTATTAAAATTACACATTTATGATCTTGATTCAGGAGCAATGAGTCTACACATGACCTCATAAAAGCAGCCCATTTAAAACTAAACTTTTGTCAGATTCAGACTTTCAGGCAACATGGTGCTGATTGGTATTATTAAAAGCTAAGTCAAAACAAGCCCTGACTAGCAAAACATTCTCTTCTTCCCAAAAGCTGGTAAAGTAAAATGATATATGAGGACGTGCTTAGTCAAGGAATTAGAAACACTGCAAAGACTAGTTAAGGATATTAATTTTCTTCCCTCAAATGTGCCAGGTATTGCAACATCGGAATAAATATATCTCGGTCCCACTAGCTTTTTGAAAATTCTTTGCAACTGTAGCAAAATTTCACCAACAAAATATCACGATGACCCGTAAACAGCTCTGGGCCCACCAGCTTGCAAACATGCACACACCCCCTCTGCTCATGAAACCTTTTCTGCTTTGGCCAGCGAGCCAGAGAGACCACGGCGTTATTTATCCGGTCTCCATGCAGCCTTCCCAAATCTTGCTTCTGGTCCAAGCCAGGGTAATTTTCCTCGTGGGCAGGAGGGGCGGCTGCTGTCAGCATCTCTAGGAGCGTGACTGGTATCACGAGGATGAAACATCCCCTTCCTCCCAGACACAGTGCCCTGCCCAGCGCTGCCCTCGGTGCCGGGGCCACGCCAGTGCAGGGGCACAGGGGGTGGCCACAGCACACCCAGCAGATTGCCCGTGTTTTCATCTTACTGAATCATTCCCTCTTCAGAGCGGGCACAGCCCTGCAGCTCTGTTTGCTCTTGAGTTACACTTTCAGTTCAGAGAAAGCCCATTTCACAGGCACGCTGCTTGCAACAGCCCCTCAGCAGCGCTGGCTTTATCCTTGCTGGTCACCCAAGCAATGCTGGGGTGGTCTTCTTCCCTTTGCAGAGCTTTTTCTGTTCCAATGCACAGCATCTCACGGCAGCCAAGATTTTTCAGAGCTAACCAGCCTGGACATCTGGAGGCAGGTTTGCCCATTTTCACTGTGTATTCAGTATGTTTTATGTCATATGTTTGATTTGGACTTTGCAGAGCACTGCTTTACATTAAAAGAAGAAAACACAATTTTGTTTTACTGAGCCCAGGAAACCAGAATGCTCTGATATTAAGCAAGGCATTTTGCATTTATATTCTTATCAAAACCCCCAGAAAATCAATATATTTCTAAACTTGAAACAATAACTACACTGAAATGGAGCCATTTTTCTCTCTGCTGCTGCCCCATGGGGTTTGGCATTTCACACATTCATTGTAATGCGTAAAGGAAATGAGGGCATCCAATCTTGTGGATTAATCTCTCCATGAGCTGTAAACAATTAGATTAGTGTCTGGACCTTTTGGTGTCTTGCCAGCTATCTATCGGCTGCTTTACAACAAAAAACCCATATTTGGCTTTTAAAGTCCACTTCTCCTCAATTCTACTTGTAAATGCCTTTTCCAAGGCAGTCAATCCAAGACAGATGCTCGAGAGATGAATGCGCAGCGAGGAAAACAATGGCAAACATCCTCTGAAGGCAGCCCTGGCACAGCCTCCACATTTTTTTGCCTCTTCTTAAAAGAAATGATGTTTAACACCAGGTGTGTCAATCAAGCCTCAATGCCCACTTCAGCCATTAAAGCATCACATAGACACTTTGTCTAGACTGCTCCCACTCTGATCCTGCTGTTAGTCTGCCCTCCAAGAAGCCAACAGCACATCCACAACTCAGCAGCAAGCCCCAGACTCACATCGGAAATGTCCCCCAGCACTGCAGGCTCCCCAGGCTGTTACCAACACAGGGAGGGTCCCCAAGGCACCTCAACACTGCTGCTCACCCAAGAGTAAAGTTTTAACTTCTCTGGAAGGAATTCATGAACTCTATTTGTTATTCCCCCCATCCTGTCTCAACTCTGGGTGGTGTTGGCACTTGAGTTCATCTCCAGGTCTTTGGATTTTGCATGTACTGAAGCAGCTACATCTCTGCCATGAAAGCATCTCTAGCGGGCCTTCAGAGAAAGGGTAACACTGCTCAGCTTTGCAAAGCTGAAGAGCAAGCAGGGCACCAGAGGGTGGGCTTGTGGCAAGGAGGACCTACAGTCCCTTTTAACAGAGGATAGCAAGGTGTTCACCAAGAGATGTGGGGCAGGAATGAAGAGAGACACAGGTGGTGGCTGTGGATGTCCGTGGCCACTCACACTGAGCAGGGGACAGCCCCAGTGCGATTTGCTGCGAGGTTGAAGGGCAAAATGAGCTGGCACAGGGAAGAAGCAGAGCAGGGAAGTGACCAGGCTGGGGAGATGACAAAATCCCTTCTTCTGAGAACAGTGCTGGATTTAAACATACACCAGATTATGGCTTCAGCATCCCGTGTGGCATCTGATCTCTGGGCACTCGTGACCATCCCTGTAGCCACCATGCCCAATCAGGTCCAGGGGCTGACAGTTGTCAGCTCTCAGTTTGCTTCAGTTTAAGAAAAGTAGGACAAATTGAGGATTTTTTTTTTGAAATGACTGAAACACCACGACCCCCAAACAGAAGCTGACAGGTCTGAAGCAGGATCTGCTATTTTCCATCAAGTCAAACTCTACTGGAAGCAAAGATGGGGAAACCTCTCACTGCCATCCATCAGTATGACTCTTCTGCCATTAACGGATTTTCTTCTTCGTGAGGAGGAGACTTCCCCACATTTCTCAGCTAAACAGCACAAACTTTGTTTTCAACAATAACCACGACATTGTTTTGTAGTCAGATGAAACGAAGAGTAAAAATGTGGGTGCTGGTGCAGCAACTCTGTGGGTATCTGTTTCTGTTTCCATAATATCCTGGAGGCCTGGCCATGGAGCAGGACTTTGTTGCACTCAGTGCTGCACAACATGAAAGCACAAACTGATAATCTGCTCCCCCCAAAAAGTATAGAGAATAGTCTAGAAAATATTAATGCCTAGGCATCTGAAAAGGTACTCCCAGCTATATTCTGGGAAAATTACTTTTTGAATAACTTTTTATTCTCCTGTATATTGCAACAACAGACTGCATCTGAAATTGTTTTCTAAGACGGATTTTATTTGGAGGTACTGCTCACATTTTAAAATTGAGACACTCCTCCCCCAGTAAGCACAGATGTATGACACTGTCATTTGTGACTGTACTCCTGCCAAGAACATTGGATTCCAATTAATGGTTCATCTAAGGTAACAAAAAACAGCATGTCTAGGCAATAAGGAGTGTCAAGGGAACAAGAGAATTATTATGTAAACTGATTTCATTACTATGTAAGCAAAATAAAAGTTCAAATTAAGTGTAGAGTAATATAAAATATAGATCTATTTTTGGAATAAGCAGGGAATTAGGAAGTATGCAAATCCGCCTACCCCCCAGAAAAATGGCCATGGAAGGCTGGAATTTGCAATATTCCCAGAATATCTCAGTGTAAGGATGAATTATTCCCTATACTCAGTATAAGGATGAACTGCTCCTAAGCAACCTAGTGGTTAGTGGAGGTATCTATTGCTTTTTGCGTGGAAGAACTGCAGTGTGTATCACAATGGATCCTGTTCCACAGACACTGGCTACCAGGCAAAGCCATCAGAGGCAGAGATAGCTCCAGGCTCACCTGAGCTGGTCTGATCTTGGGTTTTTGTCTGGACCAGGACAGAAGAAAACCACAGGTGATGTCCCTGTGCTGGCTGCTCATCACACACAGGGCCATGACACTACCTAGAGGTGCCCAAGCACAGAGATGCAAGGACACCTTTTCCCCCAGAACCAGGGGCTGCAGAGCTCAGCTGGCACCACCCAGCAGTTCCCTCTAGCAATGGCAGCAGCCACAGCCACAGCCACAGCCACAGCCACAGCCACAGCCACAGCCACAGCCACAGCAGGCAACACCAAAGCTACTCATAACTGCAAATACTGACCCACCAAAGCTACTTATAACTGCAAATACTGACCCCCAGGAAAAGACTCAGGTAGAGACACAAACTGGTTTCTGGTAGTTTTTGAGCCTGACAAACAGACTGTGCCTGTTGGAACACATCCAGTACACAGTGAAGTCCCAACCACTTTACCGAGCTAAGTGCAATCAAGTATTTCAATTAATCAGCACACTAAGATTACACTTAGATAATATGAAATGAAACACCGAAGTGAAATCTCAGCTCTTTCACTCCTCCCTATTCTCCCACTGCACATACCCAACTTCTAATTAGCTGATTTACTGCAAAAAGGAACGGAGCTGTGTGCAGCTAATAAAATAAAAGTCCCGAATTCTATTTCACTTGTCTCCTGCTCCCTTCTCTCCAAGCCCTTGTTTCACTTGCTGAGTGTTACTAATGAAGATTAGTTTATTCAATCTATCCTGCTTTTCCCCAGCAGCCTGAGCTGCCTGCAGTCACCTGAAGGAACTGCTGTGACTCCTGCCTTTGAAATCAGCAGCAGGTTCCTGGAGAATACGCCCCAAGCACCACAGTATCACTTGTGGCATTTGCAAGTCAAAGCTTCCACTTCTGCAGGAGAATCTAATTACTAGCTGGAGCTTTTGGGACACAGCTCAAAGTTAATATTGGGGGAATAGAGGGCACACGATGTTTAACTGGCTATTTTACTTGAAACGTTTCCTTCTTTTCCTTGGTATATTATCAGGTTGCCCAATAATTTTCCTGTTATTGCAGGGAATGAGGAAAAGTCACCTGCCACTTATTCGAGGCGCTGCTGCCTGATGATTCAGGTGGAGCTGAATTTCAGTCCATCACTGTGGCTCTGAGCAAAACTTCCCATGTAATTTTTGCTTTCTGATCCTCAGATGTCACCCAGCTCCAGTGATATCATAAGGGAAATAATAAATATTTTTTTCTCTTTTTCTTAAAAGGTAAGCGTAAGGGAAAAAAGCACAGTAAATAGTAAAAATCATCAAGTTGACAACTACAGCACAAATTTGGAGGAGAATATTTAGAGAATTTATAAGAAATGAGATAAAGAATTACTATTTTAGAACAAGACCAATGACAAGCACCATTTGAAATCTAATGGATGGGTTTTCTGTGACACACAGAAAGCATTCAGTGATGATAGTCTTAAATAAAAGGGCTTTTTCTTTTATGATAAATACCAATATTAGCAAATATGGCATAGCAAAAAACCTAAAGTATACCAATGATACCTTACTTTTATATGTAATTGAAAGCAGAACACTGTTGTCTTGTTTTTTCTCTCCTACTGCACCTAGAATGTATTGTTCAAAAACAGACATGCTCCACTATTTTCTGCTAAATTTCCAGAAATATTTGGATAAAAAATATATTTATATAAAAGTTCTGCTAGCACACAAATTCTATTGCAACAAACCTCAAAAAGTCGAAGAAATATAAGCAAGCATCTCCGTCAGAAAAAAAAAAATTAATCAGAACTAATGAAACACAAACCAAGCAACTAAAAACCCCAAGTGCAATGACTCTTCCTCAGCAGAGCAGGGAAACTCTGGTACGACAGGGCATGTCTGCACCTTGGCACTGTCCTCACAGGGAAAAGCTGCTGGGAACTGCTCTCGACTTTTCTGAACACAAGTAAGATGCCACCAGCAGGGTAAGAAGATCTATCTAACTCTGGGAGGGGTTCAAACCTCGCAGAAGAATCCCAGCCCGGGGGAAACTCCCCTGGCTGGTGTTTGACCCAACAGATGACAACGAGCACTATGGATTTCAGTGGTGCCCTGCATGGAAATGATGCAGAATCCAGAGGGTTCCCCCACCTCTCTCCTTCCTGCACGCAGCCTGCCCGGTGGCTCACACCACCCCCTGTCTCTGCTGTGCAAGAATTCAAAGAATCAGAGTGATTCAAGGGGACCCCATGAAGCAGAAGCAGCAGGTTTTTTTTTTTTTCTCCTGATCTTTTCTCAAGGTGTACAATTGCTTGCGAGAACAACACCCAGAGTTAAAATCAGTGAAAGGCCCTTTTTTTCTCTTTGCTCACATAAGTGCCCTCCATGCAGGCTGTTTCATGTTTGTCAGGTCCTGGGTACACTAAAGCAAGGCTTTGCAAGGTTATGGCCAAGTGAAGCAATTTGCATCACTGGGGCCCTACATAACAGCTTTAGGCTTCTTGGTAAATTCACCTCATCCTCTGCTTCTTAAAGGAAAAAAAAACATTAATGCATCATTTGCAATGCTAACCACAAAAAAATGAAATCTTCTGCTTCAGCATAAAGTAGGATACATAAGGAAAATAATTTTTGCCAGAACAAGAAAGGGAACAAGATTATTCCTGTATTCTCTAGTAGGTTTGGTGACCCAAATCCCCAGACAGTCATCTGGGACCTGGGAGCAAGCTTTCTGTTAAAGCCAGACACAGCTTGTGCACCCCTCTGAGCAGCAGAGATGTTCCCCCAGCATGCACAGAAATGGAAGCCCATGGATAACTCCAAAACAAACCTCTAACCCTAATCTGTTGATGCAGAAGAGCAAAGAAGGGATCACCTTTCCCTGAAAATGGAATTAAAAATTTAAACTAAGGTAAATCTTATAATTTAAAAAAAACAAAACAAAACAAAACAAAATGAAACTCTTAATTCACAAGATGCTAAAATCACAGTAGTTATTAACCTAACTTAAATTAACTGGCTTATTATTATAGAAAGTCATCAAATGTACTTAGCATTCTTTAGAGCCTTACAGTCAATTAATATAACATGAAATTGAATCAACTCAAGCATCTAGAGACACAGAACCTAGATTTAAATGAAAACTTCAGCCCCATCTACCCCAGGGTCTGAAAATTTGGGATCACCTACCACAGTTTCTCCATTGCAACAGGCACAAACCCTCATTTATATCCCATATTGAATTTACCCAGAAACAACTGAAAGAATGTGAGAAAACCATCTCCACGATTAAATTTTAGAGCTGAAGCTAAGCCCAGTGGGGTTTTCACCCTTTGAAGCTCTGCCTGACTGAGGGCCAGATTTTCTGAAGTGATTAGCACCACTGGGGCTGGGTTTTCAGAACTGCTGGAGCTGCAGTCAGGCCCTCAGAAGAGGGAGATGGATTTTCAAAGGAGCGCTCGGGCGCTCCCTTCCCCTGCGAGGAATTCCACGGCACACGTGGGAGATGGGATTCCCTGAGGAGCCCTGGGCTGCTGAGCACTTCTGACAACCAGGACCTTTACTTACATGTTTCAGTGGGGAAACACTGCTGGCAGTTACACTGTTTTGAACATCTTGTCCTAAAATAAAGAGCTACCAAGACACGTTTATTTCTGGCCAAACCCAATCGTTCTTTATCACAGAAAAAAGACAAAAAAAAAAAAAAAAGAAGGGAAATGTTATATTTTCTAATATCCTAGAGTATGCTCTGCAGAAAATCTGCAAGCATTTTACAGTGTTTGTCAAGGAGGAAGAAAGTGCTTGTTCAGTGCTGCATGTGAAAGCAGCTTACTGGAAAAGATGAAAACTTATTATTGCCAATTTTGAAAAAAGAAATCTTTGGCTACCAATGAATAACTAATCTAAGCTAACAATGTCTGGAAATAGTTTTTTTGGAACACACAAAACTTTGTGACGGATAAAAATTAGGAAATTAACGTTTATTGTATTATTTCAAATGTAACTGTTTACACTTGAGGAAAAAATAATGGAATAATATCCACTTGGAAAGTTCTTATTTTTAAAAAATCCTTTGTAATACTCCCAGAAACTCCCTCGGCCAAAAGCAAAGAAGTTGCTTTTTAACCAGCTAGAAAAAAAAGAGCATGATACTACAGGCATGGGCTCAGTGTACAATAAACACCAAGATGGCTTTATGGCATTCCTTGTGAAGACCTCACTAGCTGGTAGACATTTAAAACGCATCACAAACCACTCCACAGTGTACTGGATGTCTTCAAAATGCGTTTTCTCATGAGACAACGAGGCCTGGACAACAAACCTTCTCCCTTCTGACACAGACACACCTCACACCCGCATGGAAGGTGCCCGGTGGCTCACGTTTAGATTAATTGTCCCCTGAGCCCCACGGTCCCTCCATGCCCCTAGAAGGCCCTCAGGCCCAGAGGGGTCAGAGAGAAGTGACAGGTCTAACAGAGGTGAAATTAATGCTGCAGAAGCCAGAATTCATAATTTTTCAAACTGAGGTGATGCCACACACCCTGCTCTGTGTGCACGTTTATAGGCAAATACAGAACATTAGCTGTTCCCTCGTGGGCTTTCATATGTGCTTCCTCTGTATTCAAGAAATTTGCTATTTAGGTTTAAATTCTGAAAGTAAATTAGCCATGCAAACGTCCTTACTGTAAGAAATAATTTTAATATTTGCAGGTATGGAATTCTACACAGAGCTCTGGCATTTTTACACACAGTGAGTATGAAACTGGAGAGCCTAATTCATTCGACAAACCAATTCCTACATGCATTTTTATCTGTGACAGGTTGCTCTTTCAAAACTGTGGATTTATCAGTTTGCTTTCAAAAAACCACCCTTAAATTTAATACATCCCAAAATAATGTACCAGATAAATGCCAATTATAAATTTGGTCGTACAAAAATAAGAATTAATTCCAAAAAATGTTTCTATAGCTTCAGTAGTCTACCACACTACTGGAATCTGCTGAGAGATGTAAGGTCTACAGGGTCCACTGCTCTAGACTCACACAACATCAGTTCTAGAAATCTCTCTTGACATTAAGGTACTTGCTCTAACCCTCTAAAAACATGCAGTTTTTAAATAAAAACCAAGCATGGTAACTTTGCACTCTCAGAGTTCTTCTCCCTTGTTCCTAAAATGTAGTTGTCTCTTTACCCTACCAAGTCTTGAGCGTGTGCTCCAGTTGTTTTAGTCCAACAAACTCAGAAAGGTCATTCACAACACAAGTGAAAACAATCTAAGCAAAGGCATGAGACAGCAGGGACCTGAATTTTTAAGTCCATGAGCTCTCCAAGGAATCCCAATCCTTGTGCTTTGCTCAATATCTCTATTTGTACAGGAAGAATGCACTTAGGAGGGACAGAGGGGTAAATATCCACCATTTATCTGCAAGTGCAGAAACCTCTCAAATCAGAATAGGGCTGCTTTTGATTTTTGTTTCTTCTTATTACATGTAAATTTAGTAGCTGGTGCTAATACATCGTTATCACAATACTGTGTCTCAACAATAATTATATTGTAAACATAATGTGTACCCTCAAGTATTAAATACTGTTTCTCCCCTGCCTGCAAAAGTGAACCAGCAACAGCAGCTGTTCCCCCAACATGAATAAGCTCCAAAATATTTTTAAACCTTACCTATAAAGTTCTTAGTTTCTTTTGCAGCTTCTTGTAAAAGAACAGCTTATGTATGAGAGAAGACAAATGATTCATTTTTGTACTGAATTACTGAAAACCCTTCAACAGCCTCAAATAACCACAACCTAACACACAGAAAATCCTTCTGAAATACTTCTGAAGCTGCTGTAAACTTCCTTTTTTTATTGAAACCTTAAGTTCAAGTCCCTTTAGAGATTTTATTTCTTTAGCTATCATTGCAAACATATTGCCATTAATTGGTTACAGAATTTTACCTATTCTGCTTTCAGATGACCAAGTGAATCACCAAGTTAATTCAAGGGAAAAGGCAGTCATCCCGTGCTTTCTGCAGAAACTCAGAATACAAGAGCTTATGCTTTGACATTTGCAAAGACTGGACAACTTGAGGGATTTTTTTCTTTCTATTCTCATCCCAGTACAATTCATCTACAGCGGTTCCATGCTGACACTGGATATCAAAGTTCAAGACAGGGATATGAGCCAGCTTGTTTCCATGTCACAGAGCCATCAGGATTTGCTGCCCAGGTGCAGCAGGGGCTCTTGCAGCTGTCTCACATCTGGAATGGAGCAAGTGAGTCTTGCTACAGGTCCTGAGATGCTCTGCTACAGGACAGGGTACGCCTGAATGGTACCAGTGACTCACAGAGCAACACCACCACCTATGTAGGAATTGAACAGATTAGGAATGCCCAAAGGGTGGCATCAGTTGACTTCTCCCCATCAATTCAGGTTTTAATGAGCTAATAGATTTCCTCAAAGTAAACTGCATAAAATGCCACATCTGAAAAAAAAGAGACACTTAAATGTGCATCTGCTCCACCCCTGAGAAGATGCAACTGGGTAACCACGCACGCAGAATAAGAAATGCTGATTGAATTGAGAGGGGTTAATCTGCAGGGGAGTTGAGAAGGGACCAACACTAACCTCTGGGTAGCCTCCAACGTCATGCACATCGATTCCAAGGAGATGTCCAAGCCCGTGTGGCATAAATATTGCACCCAGATGAACCTTCACCATGTCATCCACATTGCCTTTCAGAATGCCAATTCTAGTCAGCTCCTCCAGATGGACTCTGTCAGCCAGACGGTGCATATCAGGCCAGGCGACCCCTTGGAGAGCAGAAACCAGCAGCTGAGTTAACTGTTGCTACGAGTTTTTACCAACGGTTTTCAAAAAAAACAGATGTAACACGTGCCCTTTGTTTGTATAAAAAAACAAAGGTGGAAAGAGCGACTACGTTATTAGCACAAAAAGTACTTTGAACAAGACAAAGATATTTTAACTTGCCTGCGAAGTACAGAAAACTACAAACAGGAGAAACAGCAGCACCTTATAATGCAGACCCACATGGAAAATATTAAGACATTGTATCTAAGTGTGTATATACAGATGTAAATGTATCAGTGAGTCTTCTATAAGAATTCTATAGAATGAATTCTATAGAATGCAGTTACTTAAAAGGCAGAGCATAAAGTATTAGTATCCCATTATTTTCAACAGTGATCATACTAATTCAGAACATTAGAGGTGGACAGTGCTCTTCTACGTAGGTTGAAGATTTAAAGCCCACATCTTTCTGGCAAAGACGCTCTCCAGAAATTAATGATTCCCTTGTGTTAATGGGCTGTGTAAAACACAACTCCTCTAATACGTGTACTAAAGCAGCATTACAAAATACTGTTGGTTGACTAGAGACAGAGTGCCAGGATACATTAGATTGCTATTATTTGGTATAGGATACAATTTTGTTTGACAAACTGCTGGGGGGAGGAGGGAGGAAGAAAGCAGCTCTTTTGTTAGTAACACAGTGCTGTCTTAATTAGTTCACCATGGCTTTGAGTCATCATCAACAGAGCAGTTGCAGAGTCAAGACAACTAGGGCTAAGGTACAGTAGAAGAATATTTTCCTTGTTCAATTTTGGCATGATTAAACAAATAAGAAATGAGCAATTTCTAAAGCCAAACCCCCATCAAGTTCCATTTGCTTTAATCCCCTTAAACACGCAGCTCTAGGGTCTTGTGAACACGAATGTCATATCTTAATTACATTAGCACTTTCTGCTGAAAGTACTGAGGCTTCAAAAGCCTGAAATGAAATCATCCTATGGGAGTGCTTAAATAAAACTCAGCTGTCTTTTATGGCCCTGATAGAAAGATCAGAACCAAAGCGGTCAGCACGTGGCTGCTCTGCCCCACACTCTGTCCACGCGGACACCGATGCATCTTCACACTGCCCCGGGCGCTGCCTGGGGCCAGCTCAGTGTGTCCCCACCAGACTGCTCAGGGACCAAACCTTTAGCCTGCTGCCTGCAGGCTCGTGCCTGCCAAGCAAGGCCACAAGGCAGAGGGACAGGCACAATACGCTGCACAACCCCCCGAGTGCTGCCTCCTCACAGAAGCCAACGGTGCCCAAGCGAGTGATGCTCACCCATGAAATGTGTGCAGTCTCCCTGTTCAAAATGTGCTATTTTTGTGGATTCCTACTTTGAAAAAGAATGTAGATTTTTCATTTAGATTTTTCATTTAATAAGAACCAATACAACTATAACCAGTTGTCCTTTGACAACCGCGTTCAACATAACTGTATTTTACAATAACTTATCTTTCTGAACGTTTGATTGCATCGCAATTTTCACCTCCCAAGGTTCACCTCTGTTTCACAGCTCTCTCACGTCGGGCTCCAATCCATCGTATGATAAATTGAAATCATTATAATCTATCACATCAATATCGTGGATATCACACCGGAAGTATCAGTGAATCACAGTTGCTTTCCTATTTATTTTATAGCTGTGAGAATACAGAATTTCTGTGTGTAAGTTCAGCTTCTGCACTTTGCAGTCAACTCTAATTGCTCTAGAAGTCTTTAATCTCCTTTCTGAGGACTCTAGATGTTCTTTTGAGATCTCTCCCATGATATCTTAGCTGAGTATTACTACAAGTCATCTATTTTCATCCCCATAATTGCAAAGCCACATGTAATGTCTGACCCCGGTCAATTAGTTGAAGCCTCATCCTCTCTTGATATAAACGAAGGTCAGAACTCCATGGCTGTAAGACAAAACACAACCATATCCCGGATGCTCTGAGTCAAGTTAAGATGAGGTGCCTGAGAAAGCTGGACATGAGGTGCCTGTTGTTTGCAGCTCAGCTTCCCTCTGCAGCTCTGCTGGTACTGTTGGTCTCAGTCCAAATCCACAGACTCCACTTAAAGAGACAGAGCCACCTTCGTCAAACTTAAGGAAGAGATACAAAAATCAAACTGATCAGAAACAAACCCACCAAAACCGCATATCCATTTGTCTGCAGATGTTTAACAGAGCAAATGAGTGATGCTACTGCCCTAACTGAAAAGACTGCCATGGCCGTAAATCCTGAATATTTCTGGGCACTGAATAAATCCATTCCTTCTTCCCTCGCCTTTACCTCTTTCTTTTTTGCTCACTGACATAAAGTGTAACTATCTCCCCTCCCCTCCTCCTGCCCAGAGCTGTGCATTCCCCATCTGTCTTGGCTTTTATATCTTATCTGTTCCACTAGAGACCGAGGACAACAAAAAGCTCTACTGTGAAATAAATAACGAGGCTGGATGGAATATCTGCAGCTTCGGACTCTCTCTTGGAACCAGGGCAGTGCTTCAGACAGAGCCCAGCAAAACAGCTCTGGACCACTCTTCCATCATCCTGCCAGTGCCATCAGTTTTGCTGGAGATGGGGAGCACGTCAGCTCCAGCACTGTCCTGCAGGAGTTGCAGATGGCACCAGGGCAGCTCTGGGCAGAGGGAAATTAAACTTCTGCTGGAGGCACCCGCTAAATAACACAAATCTTGGTTTACAAATAAATAGGTGCTCAAATAGTCTTAATTAAAAAGCAAAGTTTAGAGATAGATTGAATTTATATTCCATTGTCTGGCTCCACATTTTGTTCCATTATGACTGTGGTGTGGTAGCATTAGGCCACCCCCCTCCAAGACACTTAACCTACAAGCCCTGTGTAATACACTCATACATACAATTATTTGTGTGCTAAGACAAAACATGAGGACATTTTTGAGCTGCTTAGAGACAGTGAATTATGTGGAGTGACTTTTCTGGTCTTCACTTAAAAAATGGTCATAACCTTGTCTTGTTTGATATGGGAGGATTCCCATCATGGTAGAAATAAACAATAAAGTATAAATAGGCTTTCCCCCCCTTTTTTTTTTTTTTTAAATAGGTAATTTGACAAAGACAGAGGATCTAAATGTGAGTCTTCAAATATTTCCTGTTACCCTTAAAATCTTAAAAACATTAACTTTGTGAAGAGAAAGAACTACTTTACAGTAATAAGGCAATTAGTTAAAAGCATAGAAGAAAATCTACTGAAAACAGGGACCCATCATAATTCCAGATCTCTCAGTCCATTTTATACAAAAACATATGAACATGTTTTATACATTTAATATAAACAGAAATATACAACTCTTAAAAAAGTTATTCTTCTTTTTTAAAAGTTATTTTAATCCTAAAATTGTATTAGTTTTATCTGGCAATGGGAATCTTTATAATACAATGGCTTGTGTAAGCCCAGCTGTCTCTGAGACAGGCTAGCATGTCTGTTTAGTCCACTTTAGGAGCAGAAGTCCTTAAGTTCTGCTAATCTAATTTTCCTTTGTAGAAACTGAACTTCCAATAATTGCAAAATGTGGAGAAAGCAGGAAAAATTAAATACCAGAGTTGATGGCTTGATGAAGCCGATAACTTGATTAGGAAAGCCATGAAGGGAACTTTTTGGTACTCTCCCATGACGTGCAATTCAACAACCTGGACATGCCACAAGGACCTGCAGTGAGAGCGTGTGAGTCCCTCTGTCAGAGGCAGAGACACCCCCGTTCTGCTCATATTTCTGTGCCCACACCCACGTGGGGATGGTTCTAGCACGGTAAAGGAAACAATAATGGAAAAGGTTCTGTGGGGGCAGCCAGGGAACAATCTGCCCAACAGATTGCACACTTGCAGATGTGAAGAAAAACACACCAGCTAAACAATGCTGAATGAACATAACTTTGTACTAAGAATCCTTAATATGTGGGGGCTACTTGACATGCAGGCACTTCAGTTTTTGGTGGTCTGGTGGGGAGCTCTGTGCAAGCTGATGCAGCAGAAGTCAAATACCTTAGCAGCACTCTTGTAGGGAGAAAAGGCAGTTAAAAAACAACTAAAAACCACAACAAAACAACTTCCACACAAGTTACTCTACCATCAGTGATGTGAGTTACTGCAGTAGTTGACTTTTGCAACACCAGCCGGCACTAACATCCCACCACCAATCACTCACTAGGATGTCTTATTCATATACTATTCAGGACTATTATTTTTAAGCTTTGGTGGAGTTTATCATAGTTGCAAGACATGCTTTTTGTGTAAAAACGTTTATGACAGTTGCAGATGTGCTTTTCGTGCAAAAAGGTTATTCCATTATTATCTTTAAGCCACTTTATAAACCAGTTATAGTCCACTGACAGATGAGGTTTAAAAAGCTTGATTGGAGGGTCCTTGGACTTTGACAGCTTGTACCAAAAAGAGTCTGTACTCAGGAAAATCTGCTGATGAGGTGTCTGCTCCCTTCTTAATTCTCTGCCAAATGAGATAGTGGGTGATACAGGTCACTGAGCCAGCCCGTGGCTCACGAGGCTGTGATTCGTTACCTGCCATGCAGCACTGCTTGGGCAAGAGACCAGGGCAAAAAGCACCTTGTGCAGCAACCAAAGCACTCGAGATTCCCTGGGATACACACTGGATGAACGACACAGCACCCACCAGACAGCGGAGATGATGAAACGTAAAAGGTCACGGAAAACGTAAAACCAGGGAGGTTACTCATTTTCAGCTATTTCGTTGGCAAACAGCATAGCAGAGGTTTGCAGCTGTGTGAGGTACCACTGAAAAATGGCCAGCTTAATGCATTAAACTTGCTAAAAGAGGTTTTTTTAGAATTTTTTAGAATGATATCTGATGCTCTTAGATACTACTGAGACAGAAGAGAAGAAGATAAAATAAATATTGTTTTGCTTCCTAAAAATATTTCCTCTCTAACTGTCCGTTTGCCAAACCCACAAAATTTCAGATAAAACACCACGTTTTAGGGACTCAGAAACATCATATAGGGATCTCTGCAATAATCAGCGACTTCTTTGATCATACTATCAATAAAGAAGATTTTTGTTCCCCTCCAATCCCCCAAAAAAGAAAGAAATGCTTCTTGTGAAACCAGAAATCAAAAGCACCTGTATCTTTTAACAAACATACCATAACTTTTTAAGCAGTAGAATTAAAAAGATGAGTTGCTATAACACATCACACTAAAAACTGTTCCTCAGTTGCTGTTAACTTACTGGTATTTTCATTCCAGTGATTATTTTCTGATGTTTTATTAGAAGCCATTAGAGAACATAAAGTAGAAACAGCATACAAAAGTAATTTAAAATTACTGCGTGGTATTTAGTCACTTTGGTCAGAAAGTACTATGAAAAGGCCTAACAGGATTTTTTTGGCCACTACTTAGGGTACTTTGTGGTTGTAATGTGACAATGATTAAACCACAAATGATTTAACAGGGTTTTTTTGTTGTTGTAGGGTGGGGTTTTTTTGCCAGCACAGATGTCACAATCTTACTAAAAAAACGAGTATGGCAAGGTTGTAGTAACTTCTCCCCAAATTGTGCTAAGGTTAAGTTACATTTAATTTCTGAGTGTCCACAGACAAGGGCAAAAGGCCCAATGTCCCCTGGCAGTGCCACTGAAATGCAGACGGAACACACAATCCCAGTCCAGCCAGAGCAACCCACTGGAACAGATTAAAATCTGCCAACTGGCAGTGAGCATATCAGACATAAAACAATAGGTCTTTAAAAATTCCAATCAAACCCAGTTTAAAAAACAAACCAAAACAACATTTAAATACTAAAAGCAATTATTTCTTCCCTCTTCACTTGGGTGCTAGGGAAACATTCATCGTATTTTTGATTTTCATGCTTTCCTTTTGGCCCACAAAATGAAGTATTCAGTAGCTGCTCAGTCTTTGAGCTTGATTTCTTGCAGCACCAAGTAAGGCAAGTCTGCCATGGGGCAAGAAACCCAAATGCTGTGCTCAAACACTGGCACAGTTTGGGCAACGGTGAAGCAGTTCAAAGCTTCGTGTGCTGGGTAGGTAACTACCTGCAGCCTCCTGGGGTCAGCCTTACATGGCTGCATGGATGCCTGATTCAAGGACACAATTTTAGACTGTATTTTTCAGCTGTGGCGTGGCCTCAACTGGCTACCCTATGATGAGGAGAGCCTGTTAACTTCCCCTCTCCCAAAAGGATGGGAATTTGCTGCTCTGTCACACCCATAAATACCCGCAGTTCTGACTGCAGGGATCACCAGACCTGACCCCGCCCTGTGCCTTGAATCCCAGTGCCACAGCTCCAGACCAGGGTGGGCTCCTTCAAAAGCCATCCCTCTATTCCTCAGCGAGACTCAGGACTCCTGGCAGGAGTGAGAGCTACTGAAGGGAAACAGAGACTACTCCCAGACACCTCTGAAACTTGGACCTCTTCTTCAGAAGTCTGAACAGCACTGTGCTATTCAGTTGTACATGACAGTGCACCAGCGTGATGGAACTTTTCAGCAGGAAACCCATCCTGCCCACTATAAACCCTGCATGAGATGAGCTATCACACATCTGAGGCAGCATCAGGATAACAGTCTGCCACATGGAGACATTAGGAAAAGCAATATGAATAGGTGCAGACGTGGAGCAAGAGATTTCTTTCCATGTCTGGATGCAGCCCTGGGATTGAGCTGTGCTGGCAGACACTATGGATTTTACCTATTTGTTCCTTCCACATAGGTGCATGTTGAAAAGAAGAGGAAAAAGATTGGGGGAATGAGGGAAATGCTTGGAGGGAGTGATTGCAGTATGGAAACTTACCAATCTTTGAAGCTCAGAAAAGACTCTGTTTAGATAAGATTCAGGGCAAACAGCATAATCTGTGCCTAGCAGGTTTGCACTCTGACAACTACAGCTGATGCAGCGTCAGGATGGAAGGACTGGTGAACTTTGTACTTCAAGTCAAATTACAATGTATAACAAGCGCATTTTCTGAACGCTGAGCTGGGGGAAAACCAGCGCAAATCAGACCAGATGCAGGCAGCTATTTCCCTCAAAGTCACTGTTAAAAGCAAATCTGTACAATGTTACAATATTAGAATGTGCTACAGTTAGGAAAATAATTATTTTTAAAAAAAAAAAAAAAAGCCTTAAACCAAACCCCATTCACTAGAGAAAGGCTAAAAGCCCTGCAGCTGATTCAGGCTGTGCAAAGATGCCTAAATGCATTCACCTCATGCGAGCCGCACCTCCGAAACAAAAACCTGCACGTTCAGCTGAGCTGGAGAGCTGCAGCTTTGCCCCCAGAACACTGCTCAGAGACATCAACGTGAGAGGGACTTGGGGGCAGAAAGGCCCAAGTGTTCTGAAGGGCCTGTTTTGCTGCCCTTGGAAGTCGCTCAGCGTTATTTTGGGCTCCGCAGCGGTCACTGTATGCAGGGGTCGGCTCCTGCGCTGCCACAGGGGCAGCAGCAGCTCCCAGGAGGTTTGCAGCCAGAAATCCTGCATTTCAACAGATCACTGCTTTCACAGAGGGGCTGCAGGATCTGCTGAATTTGGCGGGATGTGTTGCCTTTTCCTTCACCTCTTGCTCAGGTTCCTGCTGTTCTGGGCACAGTTAGGTTACGTGACCAACAGTGAGGGCTCCAGTAATCAGTGGCACCATTTCTGTTTAGTATCTTGCAAGAATCAAGAATTTCAACTTGATTGTCAGTATTGTCAGTGCATCCTTTAGTACCTTCAGCATTTATACTGACAAAACCAGAATTGACTGACCACAGAAAGCTGTGCTACCTTTGCTGGCTCAATCTTGGAGGGTCTGTATTCAAAGGGAAACTTATTTATGAACGTCAGTGCCAGCAAGAAATACACAGCCAACTCCATTCAATAGAGAAGGGAGGGAGCAGACTACAAATAGCTTTTTAAAACATATATTAACAAGATTTACTTTCCACTCTGTCTTTTAACACAATAACACATTCTGAGCTGCAAGGGGGGGGGATAATACTGCAGTGTCATTCAGCAAGATTTGTGAATATTAAGTACTGGTTACAACATGCCCTGCAAGCATTTTTCTTCAGAGGAATTGGTATAAAATCTTCAACTTCTGTCATTAATGTTTTATTTTTGAGAATAATTGTTTTGCTTCAAATATTACAGCAGATTAATAATGATCGGTAGTGCTTTGCCTAAAATATGACAATCTGAAGGGGAATAATTCATATGGGCATCTTGAAATTATAAAAGCTGTAAAATAGATCGTGCTCTCACAACCTTCCCTGCTGTGCTTTTGTCTAAAATTCCAATTTATAGTCCAGTTTCTTTCTAAAAATTCATCAAAATCAGCTACTGTTTTTATACAGCAAAATAGAGAAGTATGCCCACATGGTGTTCTACTAAGCACAACTCTGGCCCACATAAAATAAAACTCAAATGACTTCCCTGCAAAAAACACCCACTGCATGTGAATAAGAACCTTGCTTGTACTTAACTTGTAAGGAATAATTATTAATTACAGCTACAGTTATTTTCTTTAGGTATAATACACTTCAATCCTATTTGGATACAGTAACAATTACTCTAAAGCTGTATATTCTAAACCAAAAATAAATCCAAATTCTAAGGAAGTTGCAGAACTGTCACGGACAAAAAGAAGCAGTAATCTGTGAAGCTGCAAATTTTGAATTTGCATTTGTTCCTAAGTGCAACTCTGCTCAACTTAATAACAGAAACAACTGCTGGTAATATGATCTGCAATGTCAAATAGGTAGCCTAGCTATTAGTTTCCAATTAAACAGTTCTTAACTGAGTTACTCTAATCCTTGGTCTTATTACTATCCTACCTGAGCTGAATTCTTCACTACTCTTTCTTAATGACAGGCATTTTATTAGAAACTAGAACAGGGAATCATACTGCTATTTTGAATTCGAATGCCAGCATTTTTTGTTGCCTAAAAGGGGTTATTTATGAAACCAGGACTGGGTCACTGAACCTGCTTCCTCTTGACAGTCGCACTGCAAGAACTGTGTCTCAGTCTTTAGGTACCAAAGGAGTACACACCACCCAAAGTTTCCATTCTGCTGTTCAAAAACACAGACCATTCACCCTCTGAGGTCCCTGGGCTTACCTCTCTACCTCCATCAGCTTTACTATTTCAATCCTTCAGCACTGAGCAAACAGGGAGGAGGGAAAACACTGGAAAATTAAATGGCTGCTTTGTTTTGTCCTTCTAATCCACAGCATTCCTTGGAGGGAAGTACATGGGCACACTAGCTAAGACAACCCCTCCACTGCAAAGCAGATAGGAAACATCTTTTACTTGCTTGGCATGTGGGTTTACCTCTTTGCCTGAAATGTTTTTGACTGCACTTGAAGTGTAGTTGACTGTACTTTCTTGCTCGAAGATTATATGGCAATCCTGGCATCAGTGGCTGATCCTTGATCCTGAAAGATGGGATTTAAGAGCTTAAAGTACCCATGCCTTTAAGTGAAACTTGATTTCTGGGAAAACTAAAACCCAGCCAAGGAATTTTCCAGCCCTAACATGGAGAAACCTCCATCTTGTGTTATCAGAGATGCTGGCCCTGAGATGGAGATTTTTTTCAAGATGTTCCTCTACAGCATTTATCAGAAAAGCAAAGCCTGAAAGCCTGGGGCAAGACAATACTCACTATCTGGGATAGTAAAATGCAGAACTCGGGGATATTCATATGAGATGAGCTCCAACTTGAAAAAATGCAGAGATAGAAATTCTGCAGGGAGACCCTGTAGTAATGTCAGTGTCATGAGAAGAGCTTTCACACTGCACAAGTACTGACGTGGTGAACAACAACTTCTGTGCATATTTGGAACTAATTTTTATGTTTCATTTTATTGAAACAAACAAACATCAATCAGAAAACATCCCCAGCTGCATAGCTAAATGTCTGAATGCAATTTCGATTCAGTGGGGACTTGGGATATACAAGCTTTTTAAATCATATAAATGTAGAGATAGGGACTTGAGTGGCTGCCAACCTGGCCTTACTCAATTGCTCCTTGGGAGCAGTTTGCTAGGCAAAGAGAGCTTTTTTTGAAACTGGAATTTAGGACAACAGACCTTATGGATCGAGGTGTTTTAATTCCTTCTTCCTCTCCCCCCAGATACTGATGAGTACAACTTAAGAGATTGAAAAAAGTTTCTTTCTGTTAGTTTTTTTTAAACATAAATAAGTTTTGCAGTAGCACCAGGAATGCTAAACACAACAAGCTCCCTTCCTTCCCCTTCTCCTGTGATTTTCCATTACTCTACAGAGAAGACAGGGAGTGATGCTTGAAGGTCCCAGTATGCAATTGCAAAGGGATGAAAATAGAAAGTATGTGATTGCTCCAATATTTAGCTAATTATTCTTTAAGACTCTGTTTATGCTCTAGAGCATTAATCCAAAATAGTTTAATTGCAAAGCTGAAAGATAAGCATACTTCCATTTTAGTTCTTCTCAACACAGTAGCATTTTCATATATTTGAAAAACTTCAATGTTTCTATAAATAGAAACCATATATAGAAACTTTCTATATGTAGCAATCATGCTGTCCTCATCAACTAGGAAGTAAAATTTAAAGAACTCCAATTATTAACATTCTCTAAACGCTTAAGATAATAACCCAAATAATAAATAGCAGAAATAACTCAAGAGGCTGTACATGGTATAAATACACAGTCATTTGCTAAAGGATAAAGGAGAAGCTACTCCCCAGAATCTTCCCTAACACTACTGGAGTCTTATATATCCCTGACTGTAAAGCATGAGTTTGAGAACACAGCCATGCCCAGAGCTGGGCTAAGTGTGAATGCACTTCACACACAGACACTCAGGCACTGATCATCAGCAGAATCCCCTTTGCTTGGATCACTGACATTTCCATGTGCACGTTTCAGAACACAGTTAGTGAGCAGTGATTTAGGTTAGGAGGGATGCCAGAAGGTACCAAATCCTGGTTCAGAGTAGGGATGACTTGAAAGCTAAGATCGTGTTTCTGCAACAACTTGTTTTCTAGAAACTCCAGAGAGGGGCTTACAGCAAAACAAATTATTTTGCACATTTCTTCAAATACATTTATATTAATGCCAAAGAGCAAACAATGCTGGTCTCCCAGGTGTAACTAGTGACAAATGATGGATTACAAAGCTAATACATTGACATTGGATCTAACTTTTGCAACAGGGATAAAGACTGGACAGGGATAAAGACAGATTTGGGAGCCATGCACATGTGGCCTTTCCAATCCTGCAGATCTTTCCACTATCAACAGACAATGTCCAACTTGCTTACAAAAAGTTCTAATCTAGCCCTGCAGTTCAGGCTTTCAAATACTGCCATGCAGAGCAACAGGCTGGGCACAGAGTGGCTGGAGAGCAGCCAGGCAGGAAGGGACCTGGGAGGGTGGATTGACAGGAGGCTGAACATGAGCCAGAGTGTGCCCAGGGGGCCAAGAAGGCCAAAGAATCCTGGCCAGGATCAGGAACAGTGTGGTCAACAGCTCCAGGGAAGTGATTCTTGCCCTGCACTCAGCGCTGGGGAGGCCACCCCTGGAGTGCTGTGTCCAGCTCTGGCCCCTCAGGTCAGGAAGGACATGGAGGGGCTGGAGCAGGGGCAGAGAAGAGCAGGGAGGCTGGGGAAGGGACTGGAGCACAAGTGCTGTGAGGAGAGGCTGAGGGAGCTGGGGTTGTTGAGCCTGGAGAAGAGGAGGCTCAGGGGAGACCTCAAAAACTCTCCAACTCCCTGACAGGAGTGGGGAGCCAGGCGGGAGTTGGTCTCTTCTCCCAGGAACCAGCAGTAGGACAAGAGGGCTCAGTCTTAAACTCTGCCAGGAGAGGTTTAGGTTGGATATCAGGAAGAAATTTTTTACAGAGAGAGCACTCAGCCATTGGAATGGGCTGCCCAGGGTGGAGTCACCATCCCTGGAAATGTTTAAGGTGACACTGGATGTGCCATCAGTGCCATGGGCTGGGAACCCCACTAGGGTTGGATCAAGGGTTGGACTTGATGATCTCAGAGGTCTTCCCCACCTGGTTGATTCTATGATTCTGTGACAACTGTCCAATGCTACAGACATCAGAGCTGAGACCTCACACCCTGCCCTTAACCATTGCACTCTGAAACCTTATTCCTACTGAGGGTGTGCTACACAATGCTTTTTTTCCATCACAGTTTGCTTTTTTTAAGCCTGGGCAATTACAGAGGTTGGGGGGAGCTACACTAAAAGCAGTATTTTTATGGCTATAGCATGAAGGACACCAGAGTTGAGCAACATCAACTGACACTGTCTGTGTGAGCTTCGCTTGGACCCTCAGTGCTGACGTGTTACAGTCCAGTCCTTTAGTTACAGGACCATCCACTCCTTTAGATAGGATTTCAGATTCCAAGGTTTTTTTGATGAGGCTGCCTTTTCCAGTCCTCCAGTAAAACCTTTAAAATGTTTTAGAGAATTTCAGTGCCACCCACCAGAGGAAAGGACCCAGAGCTACATTTTGTAACGTAGGCAGCTGGCTAAAGGACACAAGACCTGATGCAAGCAAAAGTGCAACATCCACTCATGTTCCTACAGACAGGATAATTCACATGGAGGAGAGCCTCAGAAGTACTTCAACCCAGTGGAAAAGCTTTCACTAGATCAACCAAAGCTTCCTACCAACCACAAGATGCAAACCCACAAGAAGCCCCTAAATTATTTACTTCTAGAGTTCCCTTACTAGCAAGGCAAGCACAGCTCCTGCTACACCACAGAAGATATCTGTTCCTTATATAACTCCTCTCCCATCTGTTGCAAAAGCTGAAAACATGCAGGAAAAGAAACAAGAGACTTCACAAGCAGGCAAGCATGGCAAATGCACCAAACGTTGCCTCTGGGAATTAGCAACCCTTCTTGCATCAGACTCAGATTGCCAGCAGGATGCTAAGCAACTTGCTTCAAACACAGAGGGTTTTTTTTATTTTTATTTATTTATTTTACATTTGTTCATTAATCATTTTCTTTCCTTTTACCAGAGTTTGGCTTGACAATCTGCAGTGTGATTTGCAGAAAGGCTGGGCACTCAACAGCTGTAACAGAGGTCAAAACAGCTGGGGTTTGAGCAAGAGCAGTGTTCAACTCCCTTAAAAAAAGGTCTCCAGTCTGATGAGTTTCAGTCTTGGCATCCCAAATGAGTCAATAGCTTTTCCACCAGATTCTCCAGCCTGCCAGCCCCTGCCAGCAGAAGGGGGACTGCTGCTCACTTCCCCATCACTGAGATGCAGTGCAAGCAAACTCACTGCCTGCCCAGCACCTGGGTACTGGTGTGATGAGCACTCTGAGAAAAACTGGTGAGGATGTTGATAATTTTAGATTCGGAGCAGGCTTTGAACAGTAGGTAATAAACAGCTCCAGGCCAAATGTGGAACAAAAGGTTAAACTGAATTACTGCTTAGCTGCTCATTAGCTCAGCTCTTACTGTTATATGCACTGTGTGAAGACAGCAGAGGGAGAAAAAATGAATATATCTACAGGAACATTTTCATTCCAATCATCCTTGGAGGTGAAATCTCTTGGCTCTCCCCACTTACAGTGTTTTTGTTTACTCAGTGGAGTTTTGAAGCGCGAACTGAATTCATTTCAGACGAAAGTAAAGTGGGAGATGTGCTCCAGGACTGCATCTAACGTTCCTCAACCAATTTGGCAAATTTAATGAGATTAAAAAACAATGCAGAAATGAGGCAAATTAGGACACTAACTTCTGGAATACTCTGTGATACTTTACAGTGTCACTCTTTTTTAACAATTCTTTCTACATAGAATATCTCTGTAATGCAAATTGTTTCACAAATCACTGCTGTGAGAAAGAAGCAGATGATGCCTCAGCCACAAAGGACATGGAAGTGTCAATATTCTGCACATCTGTCCCTGTCTTTTAGTTCTGTGGAAGAGGAAATTTAACGCAGATGGACTCGACACAATTCAGAATATCCCCCAAGTAGAAATGCAACATTCCTCTCTGACATCTTGGATCATGAGCCTGACTTTGTAGGAAAGGGAGAATCACCCCACTGCCGCAAAGGAACACCTTTTGGAGTTTTGCTGACGAGCTGACAAGCGTCTCTGCCTTCATATGAGCTCCATGTTCCGTGGTTTCAAAACTGCTGCTTATGCAAGACTGAATATGTCTTTCTCCCCTTTTATTTTAAACAGATTTGATTTGTGGCAGGAGTTGTGACGACTGCACTGAACTTGGGCTATAATCCCACAGAGAGTGTTTCTTAACTTTCAGAATATATTATTTGGCTTGCAGAAGGAATTCTGTTCTTGCAGTTGGAAGGTAGGGTAACCCATATATATGATTAGAGCTGTTTGCACATTTGGACCACGCACAGGATGCAGTCAGATGAATGCTTTTCTACAATGCAATACAATGTTTTGGAGTATTTTTAAAATTATGACAACTGTTTATACATAAAAGTATAAACAAAATGTATTAGGAGGTCTACTATCTCTCAGAAAGTAACTTCACTTGAGAGTTAAGTAGGTTCATATGAGAGGCAAACTGAGGAAATAAATGCAAATCTTTGAACCACACACATCTATACAGAATGTTTAAGGTTGCTAGCAGTTGTGTGTCCTTCCATAAACACAGTTATGTAACCCAGCATTTGGTTAGTGACTCCCCCTAAAGTACTGGCTCCCTGTCTCGCAGTGAGAAAGATCCTGGGAATCATTAACATCCCGAAGACAACAACTAGATTCCCCTGTGACCCTTTGCCACAAGGCACAATTAAGACCCCAGTTGTGCAGCTGGAGAGAAACCCCATTTCCTACAGCTGCTGCCTGTGCTGTGTGCACCCCCCCTGCTCAGCCTGCCCCACGAGTGGCTCCTGCCACGTGAGCGCAGCCACTTGGCTGCCTTTGATCTGGGGAGCCCTGGGAAAGGAGGACAAACAAAAATAACAGCAGAATTAACGAGGGCTCCATAACTCAGGAAATCTGACTGAAACATGATGGGTCTGGCTTTTAGATTTAGTGCCTCCTAATCCTGCAAGCTTCCCAGCCTCCTTTTTTTCAGAGACCTAAGGTATTACAGGGAGAAGAGCTGAATTCACGTCACCAATTCCTGCTCCCTCTGTGACAGTCCCAGGAGTAGATCCTGGTGCTTTAGTCAATGAGTTAATGAGCTGGGTTAGTTCAAGGAGGTGAAGGAGGCTCTGCCTCTCCCACTGAAACATCTCCCTGTGGGCAGCAGTGACGATGTAGTCAGTTTGCATCCCCCAATTCGAGGGGCTCAGGGCTTTCTCAGCAGCCTGAGAAGGATGGAACACTGACCATGCCATAAAGGTCAGCATTTCCAACTCCTCTCTTTTGGAATACTAGCCTTCCAGGAGATCCTAAAAAGGACCTAAAAAGCAGATTTCTCCAGATGGTGACATTTTTTGCAGGTTGGAGGACTCTAGCTGGATCTGTAATTCAAGACTGCAAATGGCCCAGGTTGCATTTCACTACTCTGAGGAACAGAAGGAACGAAACCAGTGAACCATTTCTGTAGATAGAAAATTTTCTGTAGATAGAAAATTCATTATTACTGGTCTCATGAACAGCGTAAATCCATATTTGCACCATTCTTCCAAAGAGGAAAGCCAACAACTAAAGCACAGTGAGAACAGAAAATTCAGTCCCATCTTCTGCTAGATGTTAAGAATGATTTCTCTGTCTGTGAATCTCAAGCTCCCCAAACTAGTAAAAGATCCTTGCTATCTTTCAGAAATACTCAATTTAGTATGTCCTTATGTTCTGACACTGTAAATAAAGTGTTCAGCAAACTGAGGAATTCTCTGCACCATCCTGAGCACAACGTCATATTAGCTCTCAAGTTCTGCAGAACAGTCTGCAACTTATTAGCATGAAATACTGCCAAAAATGTTACATGGAAATAAAGGTGGCACTGAAATGCAAAGCAAATCATGAAGAGGAACAGGGACAAGGTTCTTCAGGGAAGAAACAGCAGATGATGGAGAATGCACATTGTTATTAAAAAACAAAATATCTAGTCTCAATTTGCAGATAAGCATCAAGTGTTATTTCTCCTTTCCAAGCTGCTCAAATAAACAGTGCTGCTGCCAGCTTGTATAACAGGAAAATTGCATCTGTTCCGACTGGCAATCCAGAGAGCCCCTGCACTCAAGGCCTGATGACTGAACGGCACATTTAAAGGATAAGTGTGCTTTGTGCATTGAGTACATTCTTCTCAAAGCTGTTCCATTACTAATACTGAGAAATGCTCAAGTACCTTCACCACGACACACTCAAAAGCTCAGCAGCAGTTAGCTCCAAAACATTTATTTGCTGCCCCGAAAGCAGAATCAGAGAAAAATAAGATTTTCATTAAGCCAGACAGTTGTTTCAGCTATGAAAAGGTATATTTGATGAATTAGTTTGCCTGCAATTTAAAGGCACCATGCAGTGAAGCACCCAATAGCCCAATGCTTTTGAAAGCTTTTTAGGGCTAATTATCCTTCCCAAAGATGCACGATCTATCCTCTTTTTCAAGAGAAGATTTCTATTGTGCTTACACATAAAATACAGAAAATGCTTGAAGAAAACCAAAGCACAGCACACACGTTCACCCAGACTCTGACTTCAGCGTTTGGCACAAGCTTCCTGAAAAGATGGCAGTATAAAGACACAACCAAGTAATAACTGCCACCCCTAGATTAGAGGAATTGAAAACAAAAAAAAAAGAAAAGAAAAAGGCAAGATTAAAATATCCTGCTAATAAGTTGTACATCCTACCTCTATACATCAGGAGTTGCTTAGACATGGAAAAATAATTTTATCATCTCGTTCCTTTCCAGCACTTTCTAAATTGCAAACACAATGGACCTGACAGCCTGAACGCTGCCATCCAGCTTTGCAGTTCCTGCTGTTTTACCTGGTTTGACTGCTTTCATCACGGCCCTCGATGACTTCAGCACCGCCTCATAGATAGCCCTCTGGTCAGCAGTGAACTTCCCGTTGGCAGGGAAGGTGCAGGTGATGTCAGAACCGTAGCAGTAATACTCTCCTCCCATGTCAAACAGGCTGAAAAGGAAACAGAAGAGGAAGAAATGAAAATTGAGCTCCAAAGAAACAGCAGAACATGTAGTAGTAGACCTTTCTGTTGCTCTGCACTTAGAATCATCTGCACTGTGGTAGTTCACCACATAATCACTAATTGAACGCTGTTCCTCAGTAAAATAAGACAAGAGTCCCTTGGAATCTCCCAGCAGAAGGGTATCTGCATCCCATATGGCTTAAATGGACACCCTGAAGGGCTGTGCTGGTCCTGGATGGAAATGCTGAGAGAATACAGGAAGGAAGATAAAAAGCACATGAGGAATCCACTTCAATCTCTTCAGTTCCAGCTTCCTGGATCTCTTCTCAGAAATAAAAAAAAAAACACATCCTTTTTTTCTTTCCTGAGAAATGCTAGCACCACATAAAGCATCCAACATCCAAAACAGAATCCCACTTAACAGAGAAATGTTAATTAAGTTATGGCCTTTTGCATCTAAGTGGCAAAGCACATCTGGTGGTTTAAATACAATGTCCCCATTAAAGGTTGACTGCCACTGCTCACAATGTAAACTTTCCAGTAAGACAAACTTGCCTACCAGGAACTAAAGGAACAAGCATTATGGAAAGATCCAAACAGAAGAGTACATATACTACAGTTTTCTGCATCAGAGGCAGAAGAAAAAATATTATTAAGCATCTTTTTTTACGGGGACAAAAGCCCTGCCTTACCTCTTGAGAAGCATAATTATTCTATACATGAATCAATGATTCACCACTGATTGCTCAGCTGCCAGAAATCAATCTACAGGTGAAGGAAGAATGCCTTTTTTTGGCATCACAGGAACAGCAAGTGGGACCCCTCCACCCCTGTGAGGACCATGTTAGATATCTGCAAAGCTTCCTGAGCCTCCCTGATAAGGCACTGCACTGGTTTCAGCAGGCTCAGAAATCAGCAAATAACCAAATAACTATTTGGACAATACTTGAGCAAATAACCCCCTTAGTTCATCATGTATTGGTTACAAGAAGGCACTTTTTACGTCTAAGACTTTGGTCTTGACACACACTATTTGTGTGACCTCCTGATTTCTCAGGTTATGAGTTAAGTTGAAATCTTCTAATTTAAGTCTTCTTCCAACCACCCCAAACAACTACATGAGCGGTGAACCATCATAAGAAACACGATTTACTTCACTGTGTTTGAAAAGCTTGGAGTTTTCTTCCTCTTGCTGCTTTTTCCCAGCAGGGTCAGTCAGACAACACAAGCAGCAGGCAGGGCCACTCCACTGGGAGACCCTCTCTGCCACTGAACCCCAGTTACTGCAGGAATTAGGAAAACTCTGCAGAGCAGCTCCATCCCCAGCCAGTAAATGTGACAGGGGAAGGATAAATAAAAGCTCCCACAGAAAGTGCTGCAGCTGTTCACCATTTCCAACATACCTGCTGCTGAAAGCAACAGGCAGTGAGCAAAACAAAGGCAGCCAGGACAAAGCTAAAGAACATTTCAGCAGCCTCTTCTTGCTGCATTGCATACCCAGACACACACTCATGAAGGTTTACTTCAGGAAATTCTAAAACCCACCCAACGATTTCCTCCATGAGCAAATCTCAGCACTGAGTGCAAGCCCTGCTGAAAGTCATCGCCAGCCTCCCCGCACTGGGCAAGGTTCACCTGCAGACAGACTTGCAGGACTGGAACTTCAGGAACAAAGCCAGTGGTTACAGATGCAGAGCTGCACAAGGCTTAAAGCTACAGGAGCAAACTCCTCAGGAGAGTACAGAGAGACCTGCAGAGTTAGATATGTACACACCCAGCTAATACAAACACTACACACGCTCAATTCAATATCAAACACGGAATGTCAGAACAGAAAGTTGTGAATTGAGGAAAGATACACAACAGGCAGAAAACGTCAGATGCACAGGGTGAAAAAAATACCATCAGACACCAGCACAGCAACTGTAAACCAGCCTAGCCAAACCTCAAAATCAGAAACCCCATCAACACTGCCTAAGGTTTGATTTTATGGTTAGACTCGCTTCTAAAAATAACTAAAGATACTCATAGAAGACTATGGATACAGAAAACTAGTTGCAGCAACTAAAAGTCACCCCTACGTGCTGCAACGTGCCAACAAGATGCAGATTTCAGATCAGTTCTAAATTTTTTAACCCATCCCAAATGGACCTGTTCAAAATCACAAATCAAGTTCCATGGTGCTTTGTGGGATCTGCAGCAGCTCTCTGGCCCAGCTCTTTCGCATTTACAAGTGTAAATGTCCAGTCAGCATGGTGACAGTAAAGCTGTGACCAACAACTTCCAAACCCCCTGTCCATGCCTACTGGAAGTTGCTACACTTTGTATATTTTCCCTGGAAAACAGTTATTCCAAACTTACCAGGGGCATAGCTTTAGCCATGTCTTTAACCTTACAATTATCAGCATTTTCTCGAGCCCACTCATCACTCGGTGGCTGTAAAATAGGTTTTTGAGTTACTGGAGCACTGAGTACTGGAAAAAAAAAGAATCCCAAAGCTGATGGTACACCAAAACAAGGCTCACAGGCTAGGAAGCACCATTTGTTCAGGTTTCTTGGCTTCCAGACAAGAGCAGACTTGAGGGAAGATGATCTTTCAAATTCCACCACAGAGGACAACACACCATCCAGCCTGAATGCTTCAGTGAGACAGCATCCAAACCAAATGGGACATCTGGGAGATATTTTGGCTCTTATAGGGAATTCTCTTCCATTTAACTTCAGTTGGGAACATATCCATTAGTTTAAATGTTGCCCAAGACGTGGAAATAGCCCAAATATTGTAGTTATCCTGAGAAAATAATGGGAGCCTGAGAGGATCCCAGTTTTGTGTATCTGCTTGCCAGGCAAAGTAAGTGGTGAAGCACATTTAAGTCAAACAATTGCATGACAGCTACTATCTTCTCCTGTTGACTAACTGGAAAAAAAATTCTAAAAGCAGGTTCCTTAGGAAAAAAACATTTCTTTTACCCTGAAATTAGATGGTAAACTGCTAGTGAAAAAGACATTATTAGTGTATTCTAGGACGTTCCCAACTGCATGTACAAAATTACCTGCCCAACAGTGCAGTCTTAAAAGGGTCACATACAGAAACAACTACTTAATGTCATTTGGACTGTTATCAATGTAGCAGCAATCTAAACAAATTAAACACAAGAATGAAAATAGGCCTTCTGTGCATCTTGATCTATGGCTTACATTTTAAGAACTGCTTAAGACAGATTAACATACGCAATAATATAATAAAGACTCTCCAAACTCTATTTCCCTTCTAGATAAATTAAGTGCTAGCAGACTGTATATGTTGTCTTTTCCAAAACTTAATTGTGAATTCAGTTTTCTGCTGAATGATGAAAAGTTTCATTCCAGAACAGCCCCTTCCCCATTTTTCAGCCCATGATGTGTCTGAGGCTGTCAGGTTTCCGTAGCATTTAAAAGGGATGGTGGCTGGAGGAAGAGTTCTACTGACCAGAGAGGGATGCTCCATTGTATGTCAAACTCCTCACTGATTTAGCCTGAAGCTGAGGAAGTCAGCTCAATCTCTTTCAAAACCTTCTGAGAGAGAAGCTAATCTTGCTTCGCGTCATTTTGTGGGGGGCAAAAGCAAGGAAAACCCACCAGCCTTCATTTCAGGGTAAAATAAAGCAGGTTTAACAGTCAGAGGACCTGGGCACCCTCTAAAAAATTCCATGTTACTGTTTCCATTAATTTTCTAGAACTACTAAGAAGCTATACCACAAGTAAAACACACATAGCAAAAACAGCCCAAACTTCTTCTTAGAAGCAGGGGCACGACTCTCCTAATGGAGGCTTCAGTTCTGTGTATACATATAATCTTTCCTCCCAAACATATTGCAAAATACTGTAAACATTACTAACTAAAATTGAACAATGCAAAGTATAAGCAAAATCAGACAACTAGTCAGTTGCTCTACTGACAGGATGCCTTCCTTACATACCAGTAACACAACGTTAGCCAAGAGCATCGAAAAACAAGTTGCCTTCTGCCTCTGTTTTACAAGTCACCTTCAAAAATTATTAAGGGCATTTAATTCCTTTCACAGGGAAAAATCTGAAACCACAACTTTATATGATTTTGTACATAAAACAGTTCACAGTCAAAAAGAAGGAGGAACGTGACATGCCACAGCCTCGCAGAAAGGCTTGGCTGGACGTGCCCCTCCTCACAGGAGCTCCTCAGCCCTTCCACTTACAACTGAACTGGGGTTCTGCTCCCTGTGCAGGAACCCAGGAGGGGGTTTGGAGGAAATATTTCAAGTCCTGTCAATTTTGAAGTGAATACAGGCCTGCAGGTCAATACTGCAACTGAAACACTACACGATACGATGCACAAAAAGCTCCTTTCCCCTCCTGTCCCTCTGAAACAAAACGCATGAGTAAGTCATGGCTGTGTTACTTTCACAGAATATTGGCACCACAAAATGCAAATTTATGGTTACATTTTTGGCTTTCGAGCCAAGAAAAATAAAACGTATTTTGATATTGATTTTAGCTTTCTTAACCTCTGACTGTGAAGCATCACGAAACACTTTGCGTAACCCCTTAGATCTGAACACTCTGGAATATAAAGAATCGTGGCTCTTTTCTTCATAAAGTCACTGTATACCATTTTTAAAAAATAAAGCATCATCTTCCTCTAAAGCATGTGTTTTACTTTTATAGGCTTGCTGACACTTTTATTGTCAAATAATTTGAAACTGCCAGGCAATGAAGCAAATTATGGCCAATATCACAATGGGAAGCAATACTTTATTTGGGATATCTGAGCCATGTGTATGAATTGTTATGATCCAACCACCAACCCAACCCAAAGACAAGCTCTCGCAGGCATTTTTTGGGAAGCCTACAGCTACTCCCACGAGCTAACACATAAACCTGTCACTTGCCTGCTCTACAGGCCTGCCTGGTCTGTACATCACAACTGGATCTCCTCACCATAGTTATAAAATAGTTATTCTTCTGCATTGTTGATGTGGCAGAGCGATGACGGGGGTGAAACCCAGGTGGGTCTCCTGCTGGTGAAACGCACTCTGGCACTTGCACTGAGCATCACCCTCCTGCAACCCCCGTCCTCCCTACCTGCTGTTCTCAGGACAAAATCTTCCCTTCCCCTGGGTGGGTTTGCAAGACTAGCAATGAGAAAACTGATACTGCCGTATCTTACCGTGCCCTCCTCGCACCTCAGGCCAAACAGGTGTGAATATTTGTGCCCTTTACTCAGCAACATTTACTGAGGGTTTAGGGTTTGGAGCCATCATTAACCACACACACCTACGAGCAGCCACACGGATGAACTGGTGCCAGCCCAGCCCTAGGACAGCAGGAATAAAGGTAGATACAACATTTCCCTCCTCTTCTCACACTAAAAGCAAGTCACCCCCATCTGGAGGTTTATTCTGTGTGATCTCAGCATTCCCTGCTCTGAGTTCACAGAGAGCTCTCTGTGCTTTGCACTTCACGCAGCAATTAAATCCTCACGTACCAACAAAACCCAGCCATTTGTTTGGTTAAACACTTCTAAGGCAATTTCCAGCTTAAGGGAACCAGGTATCAGCATTTCTATGAGATGCATTCTGGAAAGGCGCCAAGTGATTTGGAAATAGGGTGGTTTAATAGCACACCACAAGAATGAATTATTGTAAATGATATCACGAGGAAGAAAGTGGAGAGTTAAGTGACACACACTTTTTCATACACTTGTATCCTGACTAGCCAAGCGATATCACTTAAAAAAGTAAGATAACATTGCAAACTCCACCAGGCAATTGGGACAGCACATAGTCCCACCACGCTCAGGAAGGTTTTTTTTAAGAGAAGCCCTGCTGTGATGCGACCAGCTTCCATCTGACATGGCAGACAGGGAGCTTGTACTGGCTGTCTTGAAACCAGGCTTGGCTCACTGATTTAACGCCAGCTTTTTGCCATCAGCAACCCTTGGGGTCAAGAATAACCTTAAAAAATGCAAGAGAATACTGTTTGTGTAGGAAATGGGATTCTGAGTATTCACAAGGAATCATCAAGTTTTTTTGTGGAAGCCTCCTATTCAAAAGAAGAGCCTGTAGCCACACAGCCAGAGACACAAAATGACTACATGACTACCCTCCATCTAACCTGGATTTACAGAACCACGTGGCCCCACATTCGGGGTTTCTCCTCAACCATGTCTTTTCATCTTGTCTACCTTCTCCATGACTTTCCTATCTTTTTTTCTCTTATAGCACTGTCTCACTTCAGGCTTTCCCAAACTGTATCAAAGGTAGTGGGAGGCTTATCTCAAACTTCTCTCACAGAGGATGACAACTATGCCACTAAGCTCTGCTCAGATAGAAAGAGGGTGACAGAAATAAATAAATCTGTCTACACTGAATTCCGAAGGAGAGAGAATTGCTCACCTGGTATCTCTACAATTCCAGTTTCAGGGATTTCAGTGGCTGTAGCAAGAATACAAAAAAGTTTGAGCTGGCTGGATTAAAAAGGGGGAAAAAAGGAAAGAAAGCAGCCAAACAAAAAAGCTTCACCAGGTGCTTGTGCCTTGCACTGCCCAGGGTTTCCTCTCACTGCCACAGGCACAGTGCTGGTGGGAGCTGTGCCTCTGTTCTGCTGCTCCAGCAGTGTGCAGGCTCTCCTCCCTCACAGTGATTCGTGCCAAGCAGAAGACCTTCAGATCCATTTCTGCCACAGGATATGAAATCTCAGCCTCACCAAATCCACCAAACGAGCTCCTGTAAGAGCTGGTTCAGGAAACACCCACGTATTCTGTGAGATTTTTATGTGCTGTTTTCATACACAGGTTAAGGAGGAGTCCCTTGCTTACAGCATTTATCTCTGGAAGAAATCTATGACAAGATCCTTAAGCTCCTGCACTAAATAAACCCATTTCCATGATCAAATATAAGCTCTCCTCCACCCTCCTGCGGTTTGCAATAATGCCCTCTTAAAAATATTGCTTGACCAGAGCAAAGAGCCAAAAAAAGCTCCTGATTGGCTTGTTCACAGCTAAATTCACCCCCAGGTGCCATCTACCCAGAGTTTCTGCTAAGCAGAGGGATGTCTCTGACACAGAGGTGCTGCACACAAATAAAGACCTGGGGCCACCAAGCCAGTTCTCTTGGGCTGGGAGAAGGAGGTGGCAGCAATGGGGGCTCCACAAGATGCAGAAGTGTCAGGAGTGCCTGTGGAACATCTCTGCCAGACCCACACTGACAGGGCACCAGACACCAGGAACGGGCCCAGGTGAGGTTCTGACAAAAGGGTTACCTGTTCGACTTGTCTTTTTGCTGAATGGATCATTTTTTTTTTCTGTCTGTACTATCCTAATTATTATCCATTTTTAACTGCTATATTTAATAATCAATGATACTCTCCTTAGCACAGACAATTCTTTGTTGAAAAGTCAACAGAGATGGCGGGAAATCCCAGGTTTTGGCCAGTTTCCATCCATCAGGAGCCTCCCCACTGGAAAGGCAATATCTGGGGCATTCATGGCTGCAGCTGATTCTCTCAAACAAGGGAGAAGGAGGTCAGAGCAGCAGGGAAGAGAAGGGAGCACACAAGGAGAAACCTGTATTGGCAGCTGAGTACTTCCCAGTCAAAGTGACAACAGCAAACCTCATTAGCTCCTCACCTGGGTGTGTGATCCCAGCAGAGCAGAAGAACAACACAGCTACATTAGCAAGTCATGAAAACTTTGCAGTTAACTAAACCAGTCCATTTCTAGATGTCTGCTGAGAAGTGGAAGGTACCTACTGAAAGGGAATTGTAAAAGTTTGCTGCTTCTAATACAGGCCACCATTCTTGGCTGCTGACACTTGGAACTCCAAGCCTCAGCTTTCAGCAGTTGTTTTTGGACACTCTGACCTGTGTTGCCTTGACAAACAACCACCAGAGATCACAGGAGCAGGTGAAGTGTCTGTCACACCTCACTTAATAATTTTTATTATTAAAAGTACATCAAGAGTACTTCTGTCATACTTCATGTGTATTTGTATTAAGGACCTCCATAAAAAGCAGATTACACTAAACAGCATTTACAAACGACCCACATTAAATTATCAAGAATTAAAAAAAGAGACTAAGCTTTATTCTGCTTGTTTTCTTTGAAGAGATGAACACTCTGCTCAAGTCAATCCAACAGCAGCCAGGTTTTTTCAGACTACACTGGGAATGCTAAGCTAAAACTAACAAACAGATAGAACAGATAGAACTCACAGGTGACAATTAAAAAGACATCACATGCACTATAGACAGCATAAAATTAAGAGGCCGACTAAAATACAGCACTTCAAGAAAAGCTAAAATTTGTTACAGCAAACACACTATTAATACTTAGTGACCTCCACTTTAGTTAAAAGGCTTATACATTTCTGACAGCAGGCAACCTCACAGCCTGAATTAACCAGGACTAACAGAACACACTCAATTAGAGCAAAATTATTGTTAATTCTAGCAAATACATTTCTCTATTTTTAATCAAATTCAATTTTTCTAGATTAGCATAAAATTAATATAGTCTATAGCTACAACAAAATGAAAAATACCTACACTTGATGAAAATAGTAAATATTAATCAAACCAGAGGAATCAAGCCAAAGGAATTATTTAAGAAATGGATAGCCAGTTGATTTTGCAATCAACCAGTAAGTAGCAGCAACGTACTTTGTATTATTATTAGAAACAAAACAATTACTAACAACAAGTTGTTTCAAAACTGCAGACTGAAAAGTTAGAGCTAACCATAATTTTTGCATATTATTACAGCACTGAACTTTCAAATGCCTCAAAATGCACAAGGCCAAATGAAAATACAAGGCTCACCCACATAAAATAGTTGAGCATTTACATCTGACACATTAACATCCTGAGATCTTAAAAGCAGTGCTTTCAAGAAGTAATAAATACAGGATTTTCCACTTGGGGTGGAAATAATAAATACAGGATTTTCTACTTGGGGTGGAAAAGAGAGGACTTCTATTATCTGATGGAAAAAGATTGGTGAGTTCCCACTTTTTAAATGCAACATTGCCCCCACCTGGACAAAAGAATTTTGGTTATAGGTTCGCATTAGTATTGTAGAACTCGATAAAACATGGTGAGAGTTCCAAAACAGGAGTGTCAAGCTCACTTAAGTCTTTTAATCGACTTATTGAAAACCTTTCAATATTTTCCTGGAATAAATGATAGCCACTCAGTACTCACAGAAAGCCCTTTTATATTACACACTTACTTTTTCGTGCAAAAAAGAGGATAGTGTATTTTCTACAAATAACACTGTAGTAATAATAAAACAAAATAATATTAAGATAAACGCGCTGATACAGTTTTAATCGATATGTACCCTGCAGGTGCATAGGGTGTGTGTATATATAAAAGATAAATACACACAGATTATACAGAAAGTGACAAATCTTTGGATTACAGAAAACCGTGTATTATGCTTTGAGATCAAAGAAGTGAAATTAGCAAATTTATTAATTTCTATTTTAGCTAATAAAAGGCTTAGCCTTCTGAATAATCATGAACAACTGAATCTGACCAGTCCTTGTAAAAAGCAACTTTCTTCTGCAACATTCATCAAAGAATATTCTGAGCTGGAAGGGATCCACAAGGACCAGCCAGCCCAACCCCTGACCCTGCACAGACACCCCAACTATCCCACCCTGTCCCTCAGAGCGTTGTCCAAAGCCTCCTGGAGCTCTGGCAGCCTTGGGGCTGTGCCCACTGCCCTGGGGAGCCTGTTCAGTGCCAACCACCCTCTGGGGGAAGAACCTGCCGAGATCCAACCTAAAACTCCCCTTCTTCACACACCTGGGAGTGACCAGCCCCTCCAGGAAGCCTGAAAATTGTCCTTTGTCTCTTTTGAGTCATTGAAAATAAAAAGCCCCTAACACTGAGCTCTGCTTCATCCAGAACAACCTTTCACATCTACCTGTACTGGCAGCCAAGGGAAGCTCCCTATGATGAACAAAGCTCCTGAAACGACAAGGTGAGGAGTGCTGAAAGTTAAACAAGATCTTTCGAGAGTAACAGAAGTAATAATAAATAAATAATAGTAATAATGATGATGATGATGATGAAGAAAAGAAATTATTAAAAGTTATATACAAGTGCCAAATGGAAGGAAACAAGCACAAGCTGGACACACCTTGAGGGAAATGCATACACGTGAAGGCAGTGCTCCCAGAAGGCTCGCTGTGCCTTTGCTCTGGCAAATCCACTAGGTTACCAATATTCCAACTTGGGACAAACCTCAGCTCCTTCCAGAGTGTTTATTTTAGTGCCCCCTGCTGTCAGTATTATTCTGATGTCCTAACTTTGGATGGGGAAGGAAACAGAAACAAAAATAGTCCTCCGAGTTGAACTATTCTGATCTTTTTGCAATACTAGACAGCTTTCCATATCCCCAGCTCTGTCATTTGACTAAGGAAATAACAGTGCTGCTTGATACAGCCAAGATAGTTCAAACCATTTAATGTTATGCTGACATTGTACTTTCTATGACAAGTATGTTTGGGTTTGTGACACTAACAAAACTTTCCCAGTGCTTAAATTCTGGTACCTGAATGCAACAAAAATATTTTTCACTTGCTTTACTGTCATCCACAGCAGAGATGGCATTTCATGGGAACAGCAGTGAGCTTTTGCAGTGGGAGACATTCTGTTTCCCCAAGGATACTGAACTCTGCCCGACGCTTTCACTGAAATCAATAAATTATTTCAATGAAATAAGTAATCAATAAGTAATTATGAGAGTGTTAAACAGTCAAATAAAATGGAAGACATTATTTGACGATCCAACCTGCTTCCATTTAAACTTTTAAAGCTAGTTGTACTTTGTAAATAATAGATGGTCCCACTGTGAATGAGAGGTTAATGGTCTCTCTCTGAGGTCTGCTGCACTTCACAAGCAGTTGATGCTGCACTCCCCTTATTTATGCTTTCACCCAAGCCATCTTAACAAATTACACTCTGGCCCTCGCTCCAGGGAGGACCAGTATCCCCCTGCCACCAGCCAGTGCTGGGCCCTGGACCCACAGGGGGATGTACCAGAGTGCCCAACTTCTCTCAGGGTGTGCAGAGCAGAGCCAGCACAGCCTCGGGGTCCCCTGCTCATTAACACTGTGACTTGGGAGGACATTGCAAAGCATTAAAAATGCTGAGTCAAAAATGCTGTCTATTCAGCAGAAAACACAATTCTTTCCACTATTTTTGGGAAGCCAAAATGGACCAACTAACCCTCCCCAAAATGGCACTAAGTGCTTGAAGTTCAGTGAACCTGCCAGTGAAAGTTGCTTACTAATGCTGAATTTCCACTGAAATACATGCCATAAAAAGGCCAAGACCTGCAGCTCGTGACACCTGAGAGAAGCATGTGAGGTAACAGCCATAACTATTTCAGTCACCTCTGGGGTCAGGGCTGCATTTCCCACATTTCTATTATTTAAGTGGGAGCCTCGTCACGAAGAATCAATCTTTATTTTAAGATCATAGAAGCATTTTCCATTTGCCAAATGTTGCAGGAGCCCTGCTGATCAACTGCAACAGAACAATCAACTCCTGAGGTGCCTTTGGCAGGCGGCAGTGCCGGGAACACACAAAGGCAGGCAGTAAACCCCCATTTTAATGCCTTCTCAAAATCAAAATATAAAATATACACTCCGGGTTCGCACCTCTGATGGCTCCTAGAACAGAGCACCAGACCACAGAGGTGAGAAGGGATGTTTGCCGTGCCCCAGGCTTTCTCTGTTCCTGCTTTGATGTTCTCCCTTCCCCTCTCTCCCCAGCCAGGGTGTGACTCCACACCGCAGCACCACCAGGGCAGGGGCAGCACACACAAGGGAGGACTCAAGGCAATTTGCTTCCTTTATTTTTAAGGAAGCTTTGATTTTTCAGAAGGCAGAGGCTGATTTGCTGGGACCAGTGCTTTTCACAGCAGCTCACTGGCTCTGACTGCAATTGCTCTGGATGATGTTTTCCAGGGTCAAGTCATTCAAGTCATTACTTCCAGCCAGGGAGAGTTTAGAAGAGCTGAAAGCAGGTTTCCATCTCCCACAAGGGCTCTCTAACCACTGAACCAATATCTTTCCACAGTGTGAACAAAAGCAAAACGTCTGCCCGAGGAGAGCTCATGAGACACTTGCCCAGGGAGAAGGAGCCAGTGCCACCCGATGAGCAGGAGTCCCATTTGCTCTTCATTTGTGCACAGCAGGGAGTCAGATCTCTACTCCTTTCATTTATTTGGGGTTTTGTCTTCTCGAGTAGCCACTTCTAATTTCATTCTACTCCTCACCAAACTTTGAAGGACCTCTGGTTGTCTGAAATGCTGGAGGCCTCTTGTGTACAGGGCGGGAAATTGCAAACTACAACAAGTTCTTTTGCTTATGACTCTACTTTTCCTAACACCAAACACAGCTACAGCCTCAGTATAGAAACAAGAGGTGTCTTGACATACAGTTAGTAATGCAATACCTGAGACAATGCAGTCCAGGGCTCAGTTTCAATCCCAGCTGTCACAGGTTTAAGATGACAGAAGGAAATCAGTACTCGTGCATTAGCCTGGCTGTGGGTCAGCACTGCAGGCTGTGATTCGAAACATTCCACGTAGAAGATTTTATTTAAAGTTAATATCAAGCGAAAGGGTCAAGTGCCCAGAACAGTGATTTGCAGGGATGGTCAGCCTGCACATTTATCTGCACGGCCTTTCTGACCTTCCCCTTGCTTGGGAAAAGTGTTTGCTTTAGAGCACAGGGATCATTACAATTTAAATGTTCACCACACAGATGTACGTGAATCTTTTATATCAAACGATGACTTCTTGTTATTGCAATATTTACTTTTAATATCCATACCAGCTAAATGCCTGTATCTATAGAATACCTAACCCTCCCTAGAAATATTTCTGTGTCAATCATAGTGCTTTGTGCTAGTTAGCTATTTTAATATTTAATAGACTGAAAATTACAGCCCTGCTTAGCAAGACAGTCTGTATTAACAAGAACTGTCAGAAATTCTCTTGATAGTCTTTGTTTTGCACTGGGATCTTTTAGTGCAGAAGCTGTACCTATAAAAAGTGTGGATTATGATGCAATATCAGAGATGCAATTCCATACCATTTTCTTACAGAAGCAATAAACCCATTTGATATAGGTTAATTTTAAAAAATGAACATCATAAAACCAGGCTGTTCTAAACCTGCCACAGTTTTTGAAGCAGTCACACTAACAGTCTTAAAAAAAAAAAAAATATATATATATATAAAAATGCAATAGCACAAATATTTTGGCCTATGATCTCCTTTTGATACAACCAAATCTGTGTAACTTATATTTTCAAAAGAGCAAACAATGCATGCACTCGAGCATTTCAGAGAAGTAAAGCATTAGTCTTTCAAATGTATTTTTTCCATTATTCAGGTGCTTTGTTGACTTATTTAATGGCACTGCACTGCTTTGCACATAAAAAACCTGAGCAGCATATTTCTGCAAAACTCATGAATGTCATTCACATCTACTAAATGATGTCAAGAAAAAGACATGAAATTCTACTGAAGGATTTAATAAAAATCATACCAAGTACCCAATCTCCCAATTCTGTTACATACAAGTACATAAATCGTTAAATTAAATTTATGCCAAAATACTGGCAGGAAACAGAAATAACCCTTAAAACACTTCTAAACTCTTTTTCACCAGAAGTAAAGCCTATTTTCTCCCCGTGCTCAGGGCTTCCTAAGATTATCCAACAGAGGGCTCCCCGTAGCTATTAAAAAGCTTAATTGAAGGCCACATATATGATACACACACACACACATCAGCACACTGTGGTTTTAATGCCCTGCTCTGTATGCACACACACACACCCATCTACACCCAAATTAAACCTTGTGAAAGCACACAGTGAATCCACCCAGGCAGTGCCCTGGCATTATTTGTATGCTGATAGTGCAGCCACCTCGAGATGTTTTTTTTTTTTTTTTTTCCAAAACACTACTTTCAACTGTGAAAAATGAGCGTATTTTTAAATTGTCTTTACAGAAATCAAATTACTTTTTCTTATTACTATTTTTTTTATTTTCACTTGGGAAAAGTACCAAGAAAACTTGTGTGGAGCAGAGCCTGACTGTGTGTGAGTGGGGGAGAAGGTAGGGGCAGAGACTGAGGCTCAGACAGGTGCTCGTGCACGTGGAGCACCAGTTTGCTAAAACTAATCTACACCTGACAAACTCCATCTCATCAACACCACGGTGCAACTGGACCGCTCAAACAAGAGGTTATTTTAAACTGTATCAAACCTTGTTCTCTCTGTGGAGATGGTTGCAAAGTGGGGTTGCTGCTCAGTGGCCTCCAAATGCTTAAGAAGCGATCAATGTATTTGGTAGATGAGGCTTTCCTGACATTCACATATGAGGATAATAAAACCCCCACATATTTTAAACATTTTGCCAATACTGCAGGAAATAAGAGTTTGTGAAGAGTCTTGTGTGTGCTCTCATGGTTTAGAGGGACTACAGTCACCCACTAAACTGTCCTCAGACTGCAAATAAAAGGTTCCTACATATATCCTTCACCCTGAGGTCTCCCTCGAAATTTAAAGGCCTTTATTTCAAATACAGGGTATCATAATGCATTGTGTCATAGCTCAGTAAAAAGTGTTTAAATTTAACTGAATGACTCAGCTGATACAGTATCATGTTGGTGTGTCCTGCCTGATTAAAAAAAAAAAAAAAAACCCTCACAGCATATTATCTACTCAAACACAACATAGTCATAAATGAAAGCAATAAATTAACAGTAGTATTTGATGGGTTTAGTAAGCTATTAACCACAGATAAAGATAATACATAAACTTTTGTACAAGAAGTTTCTTAAAAGTTTTTTACAGTATTATAAAGAAAGTACCTATCTGTAATTCCACAAATTCACTCTGCAGCACCTGCAGATGTGCCTGGAACATTAGCCAATAAGTCATATTTTTTAACTTCTGAGATTCAATTTGTTTTCCATAATAGGTTTTGAGCTTATCGCTGATAATACTAATTTGCTTTTCTTCACACCTTTACATTCCCCTGTGAAAATGCACACCTACACCCTTTTTGCACGTGCTCCAAAGGTAATCCAGTACAAATCCTCCAAGATTAACTCCTCCAAAACTAGTTCTGCGTTTTATAAATGCAGGCTTTTTGAGCCAAGTACAAAAGTTACAATCTGATATGTCACACCCCACACAAATAGGTGTGTCTTTCAATTTACAAGCATTTGTAAGGTCTAATCCAGACTGCAATTGGATGCAGTTCTCTAAAAGCAGCCAACAATTTTGTGATCCTCCACCCCACCATCAGAGCTGAGGTTTGGATTTGAGGTTCAAGAGCAAACCCAGATGCCAAATTTTGCAACTACCCTTGTACTTAGAATACAGCCATTTCTTAAATTAAATTCTGAGTGCCTCTGGCCCAGAAGTGTTTGAAAACAGAGTCTCCTCCCTTTCAACTGTAGATGCAGGCACACAGGACTTTTGGAGGAAACCACACTAGTTTGGCACGCAACGTTACATTCTGTTTTAATGATTTAGACTTTTGACCATTATGCAGCCATCATTTTACTACCTAGCTCCACGAGTACCTACAATTCCTGCATGGAAACAGCAGCAGTGAAACAGAAATATCAAACAAACTCCAGCCCTTCACCTACCACAAGTCTCCATCCTCAATAGTCCTGTCGTTCGGGGCTCCAGCGTGGCCGTAGTGCAAAACAGACGAGTTCTCCCCACTGGCAGGCACAAAGAAAACGCAGCACAGTTAGTGAGAGAAGAAACATTCACACACACATTCACTCAACGTGAGAAAGAACACTGTAAAAACATCAGCATAATCATACAGGAAGCAGTGAGAGCTCTCCCAAGCCCTGCCCAGCCGCTAGTGCAGCAGAGCTGGGGATGGGAAGGAGCAGAAGGGACTTGGCACAGTTCACATGAATATTTCCCATCTCTGTGACAGCGTAAAGGAAGGAATGATGCACAAGTAATCTTTCAACTTACACCTGCTTGTTACCATCTGGATTTTTTTTTTTTTTTAATTACTAAGTGATATTTTTCCTTATTTGAGGTTAAGTAGTCTGAGGCACAAAACAAACTAACTTCCACTGGAGTAAAATCTGACATGTGTGAAACACTCTAGGAATCACTGGGACTGGGAAAATGGAGCTGTCCAGGGAAACAGCTCCAGTTTCCCTCTGGTGGCCTGCTGCTCAGGGAGCTTCCCAGCATACGACGTCAGCAGCAAGTAACAGGTATGAAAACTGTCGCTCTTTTTCCTACTTCTTATTTTAAAAATCACATTACAAAGAAAAGATTTTTATTCCTGGAAATCTTTCAGAGCAAAATCTTCTGTTTCACAAGAATAAAACAGCTCCAGAGAAGGATGGACCCTTGTTCTGTCGTTGTGAAGCTCTGTGATCCATTTGGTGACCTACGTTTGCCCTTGGCATCCTCTCTTCTCTACTGATATTCCCCCCAGGTCTATAAAGTGTCAGTTAAAAGGCTGGTAAAGATCCCAAGCTCTACCTATTTTTCTTTCGGTGTTCTCCTCAGATTGATGCCCTCACTTTTTTCTTCAAAATGCTAAAAGAATTATATCACATCTAAAAATACATATGTTGGGACAGGGTTACTGGGGGATCTCTCTCACTCCTCCAGCTGACTTGCCAGTTTGTACCTCAGCTTTAGTCAAAACCATACTGCTCACCCTGCTCAAATTTGATTCTTTTAAGTGTGTGATGGTGGAACAGCTTCACACCTCAGGTGGCAGGAACCTGAGCTCCGTTTCAAGGAATCTTTTGTTGCACCCGGAGTAAATGTGACACCTGGCACACTTCTCACATTAGACCTCTGATAGGTGCAATTACAAAAGCAGTAAGCGTGGACTGCATCCAAACAGAGATTACCTGCAAGATACACTAAATACCTGTGATCAATTGGGTATTTAATAGATCATCAGTCATCCAGATACAGTAACTCCAAACACAATGATTGTGGGGTAGCACGGAGCAAATCATCAATCTAACTGGCTGGATAATGTCCCTGGAAGTACTTAAAATGTAGATGTGGCACCTGGGGACATGATTTAGTGGTGGACTCAGCAGTGCTGGGTTAATGGTTGGACTTGATGATCTTAGAATAATTCCACGTTGATATTTTGAAAACAATAAGTATTTACTGTTAAGTATTTTTTAGCATGTAAGAATCACTATGTAATAAGGCAGGGAAGGGTGATTTCAGAATCATGGGAATGATTTTCTGATACAAAGTGTGTTTCTTAAAATTATACACACTCCAAAGGGGAAAATTAAAGTTGTTAAATCAAGAGTTAAAAACCCCCATGGAATTAGGAATTAAGGCTAATTCCATGATTCTGGTCCAATGGCTTAAACACAGTTTCACAACTGGCTGGATGCTTTTTCCTTCCTGGACACTGGACCTGGGAACCTCTGTTGTTGTGCAGATAGCTAAAAATGGCTCCATAAAACTTGTGCACAGGATAAAGACAGACATGGGTTTCCTTCTGAGATGTCCTGTCTCCTGGGCACTGTTGGAACAGTTTTCCACACCAGGACACTTTCAAAATTAGTTTGCTCTATGTGAAGAAAAAAAATCTGCAATAGGGCAACGGAGGAGTGCAGTGGAAAGAAAAGGTAATGTGTAAGGTGGGAATTGTGTTCCCAGCCTCAGCTGCCTCCTTTCACGTGCAAGGGGCAGCAGAGCAGGCTACTCCCACCTCTGCCATGGACTGTCAGCATCATTTCCTGCCTGAAGAACTGTTTCCCAGGGGGAGGGCTGAGATTTTGGGAGGGTGGCACCTGGAAACAACTGGAATGATCTTGGTGCTGCGCATGACACTGTTTGTGAACTCACATGCTTGGTGTTTAAGGACAAATACAGAAAATAATTAAAACCCACCAACAGCTGCCACGTTCACAGAGACACTGCACAGCAGTCTGTCAGGGTTTTAGCTGCAGATACTATTCCTTATCTCCCTCCAAAAACGGGGATAAAGTAGGAGAGGCAAACAGCACATGCATATATTTATGATCAACTTTTAAAAAATTATCATGAAGCTTAAGGGCATGACTCCATGCTAATGTATTTGCAGACAGCTTGTTTACTTATCCTCGTATGTTTGGCACCCTCGGTGTCATACACCACACCAGGGCATAAATAAGTCATATACTCAAATCTGAGGACTGCACAAACACTTTCAACAAAAGGCACTGAAAACACAAAGAAGAGGGGATGCCTTTTGCACATTTTAATGTAAAGGTTTTAGTTTACAAAATATTTCTGTAGGGTTCAGCACCAACTGTGACGGGAGATGCATGAAAAATCTGTTTTTCAGCACCGTCAGTGAAGCGTTCAGAGCCACAATCTCTCTTGGCATTTGAGGCTCCTTATCTGTCACGCACATCTTGGCTCTGCTGTGCACATGGGATCAGAGCACGGAGAGCACAGTTGGTGCTGAAGACCAGACATGCATACCACGTGCAGTGCAGGCTTGGAGTGACTGGAGTGAGCAGATCTGCGCCCTTGGGACTGGCTCTGGGCACGTCCCCCAGGCTCAACACCCACTGGCAACCAAGGCAGGCCTGCTCCTGAAAGCTGTCCCAGCTGGTTTTGACCCGAAACAAATCCAGCATGTGCACTGCAGGACTGGTCCCTGGCTCTGAGCAGGTCCTGCAGCTGAGGATAAGTGGGAGAGCTCGTCCCAGAAAAATGCACTTCTGACCCGAACTAAAACACCTACAGCTGGTTCCTGCCAAGAGCTGCACGTCCAACCTCCCCCACAGGATGCATCTTCACCACTGCCCCAAGATGAAGGTGGGAAGGTGCTTTAGGAGCAGTGCTACAAAAGTGATGTGTACCCACAGGGTAAATGCCACAGCTGGCCAGAAGTCGTTCACGTTGATTCAACAGGACTTTCAAGGTGGCTTCAAAACAGTTTAAACAAAGCCCCCAGCCAGTGGCAAAGACAACGAGCCTTCCTGTAGAAGCTATTTATTTCTTTCCCAAGAAGAAACAATCTAAAGGTCTGGCATTAGAGTGCCAAGCTGGGGATTAAGATGAAGCGCTGTGGGGAGGTGAGGATCACTGGCAGCTCCACTGCCTTCCTTTTGGTCAGCAAAACCACCACACGCAGTGGTGCCAGAGCTTGCCTTCAGGCAGCCAACCTGGAAAGCCCTCCAAGAGGTTTCTGTCTATCAGTATTTATTCCCTTAATAATTTGCCTCTAACTGGTGCCAAAAACGTGTTTGTTACAGAAAGAATTGCATGAAGCAGCGGAAAAGCTGCAAATTAACACCACTGAGAATGCAAAGCGTAGGAAGAGATTCCCATTACCAGCAAAGGAAAACGAACCCCCAAGATATATTTTAGATCAGAAAGCACCCTGAAAACAAATTATTTGAAAAAAGAGAAGGAAAGTCAGCAATATTTTAAGAACAGGACTATGCTGAGCATGAAGCATTACAGAAAGTGCAGCTATTAGCTCTGCATTAAGGACATCCAAAGGAAAACCAACAGACCATTAACTAAAACCACAGACTACTTCCACCATGATTTAAATCATCATAGAAACAATCCAGAAGGAAGCCCTTCTCTCCACTTTTCATCTAGGACATGAAAACTACAAAGTTGTACTGAAATGAAAGAAAGAAAAACAGATTCAGTGAGTATCCTGGACATACCCAAAAAGCTTCACTTAGGGTGATCCTCAGATAGAGGAAGGCATTTTACTGCACAGTGCTATTCCCAATCACTGGTATCATCTGATGAGAGTTTTCATCTGCCCAGAGACATCTGTCAAAAAGATCTGAACAAGTCTAAGCTGCAGCAGAATTATATTAACAACTAGCAGCTGACTGTGGCTTCTGAGGTGGCTGCAGAGATACCGATGCTCCCACCCAACTCCAGCTGGAATCTCTGGTTCTCAGTGGATGCCATCTACCAGTGTCACCAGGACACACTGTGAATGGATTACCTTTGCTTTCCCGTTTGTAAAAATGGTTACTCAGTACCTTAAGACACTACAATAATTCATTAGCCTTTGAACACTACTTGGAAGCCAACACTTGGTAGATGAGAGCTAAATATATCCAAGTATTCTTATCAAATGCTCCATTCTCCTTTAATTGCACTTGGCTGGTGTCTGTGCTTCAAACCACTCCCAAGCTGACAGTGTGTGAAAGTATCACCAACCACAGGACTAACCTCGCTGGGTGACACCCTGTAATAATAATCAATGTGTGTGATTATTCTGATAATAACAGTAAATACATAAAACACATATCCATTTACTATTTCCTCCAGAACACAACACTGGACAGGGACAGCAACAAATCATCAGGTGACAGGTGATTTATTTCTGTACAGAAATATTATATTGATTACTCCAGATTTCCAGCTTAGTCAGTATCTTTTTTAAAATGTGAATAGCAAACTTCTACGGAAAAGATGATTCTCCCCTACAGAAATTATTATCAGGCCTGTAATCTCAGAAGGAAAGATCCTGTCAAAATATGCCAATTTTAAGTGTTCAGAAAAATACAAAACTCAGCATGAATAGAATAAAACGTAACCACTCAAAAATCTTAACTGCAAAAGCTATTTTTAGTTGTAAATGTAGTTAAGTGAAATATTTACAATGCATGACGTTTTCATGGTAATAAAAAATGTCTATTAATTTCTGCCATTATTATGTTAATTGAATTCATTCATTTATTAGGACCTAGCTTAAAACTGCTAATATTATTCATTCTTCCTCACTCATAGTCAGAATGCAAAAATTTACAGACAAAGTCTTTGTGTTCTATCTCATACAATTTTTTTCTTTAAATCAAGTTTGTCTGCACTTTTTATTCTAATGGCAGGATGCCAGCTCCCAGCTACAACAGAGTCACAATATTGTTTGGTTCTTGCATTCCATCCTCTGTTTTAAATCCTCCAGTAGTTCAGAGGCAGCTCTAACACCACTCCCCTGCCCTGCTAAGCCCCTCCAGCCTGGTGGGACAGGACACCCAGGAAGCTCCTGTCATCATTCACTTCTGAACTGAATTCTCAAATTATATGACGGTATTTAAAACAGGAAACTTTTCAGACAATTTGGATATACAATTTCCATAAGACTGCTCACGCATATAAATTGGAAAACTGCATTTAAAAATCAGCAATTGAGTAAACAACAGAAAGAAGTGAAGGTGCTAATTGTCCTTATTACCTCCACAGCAATATAGCATTATTGTCTTTAATGTAAAAATCATCTTTTGTATGTGACTTCAGTGTAGGGCAAATGTTTCTCAGCAGCAGCAGAATGACAAGTGGAACATATATACCAACATATATGCTTCATCTGTCATATATCTCTGATTAGATTAATTCCACTAAGTAAGATTAATCTGTGCACAAAGCACACAGCTGTTCTTCAGCATATATCCTACACTGTTCTCTGGTGCATTTCTACAACTGTAGGGAGAACTTTTATATTGCTTTCTTAAATGCAATAACCTTCAACACTAGCTATTCAGCAAGAGAAAGAGAGAGCAAAAGATTCCCACACTCCAAAGAGATTATTTTAATTGCACCCTAAACTTTGAGAGACAGAGAATTTTGAGAATTATATTAAATACTTAAGGTGTATTTCAAAAGAAGCATATTTGAGCAGCAGAGAGTAGCTCTAAAGCCCTTCTCCGTAACACTATTTAATAAAAAAGCCAATTGCAGCACAGATGTGAGCATAAACATGATCTTGGCAGCAGCAGCAGCAGCCACTGGAGAACCTCTTGAGTGCAGCAGAATCTACAACCAAGTTCTTTCTTTAAGAGACAGCGCTATCCACTTCTCTCTGGCTTCTCCAGTGGAAACAGGTGAGAACCCACACTGGTGGCACTTGCAAACACACCCCATGCCTTACAGGAACGATTTTTAAAACATCCAGCGGGACACTGACCACAAAGACTGCCCAGTCCAGCGTCAGGCACTGACTTACCTGCCGCAGATGCAGGTGTAGGAGGTGTGGCGCATCCCACCCCGGGCGTAGCAGTAGTGCTGGAACAGGCTGCAAAGACAGAAAGGCAGTAATTAATGATTTAGGCAAAACCACCCCGAGACAGGGAGAAAAGCAAGCCCTGCGGAGTACAGCTGGGTTGGTTTAAATCCCCAGCTTCCCGACGAGGCTCTCTGCCCATTTCTGCTCAGCTGAGCTCTCGTGTTCCCCCACATCCCCAGCTCAGCAGCCCTGCAGAGCAGCACGGGGGTTCCACAGAGCCATTAAGCAACTCTGCAACAGGGAAGAGGGGCTCGAGTGCAGCTCAGTAGCTTCAAATGGCAATTGCTTTCCTTAACAACTCCAGGCAGAAGGGGAAATTACTGTTGGCAAAGGGGAGTTCATCTGGCCACAGAACGAACAGGATAGGAGCAGCTAAAATGCTGAATTTGCCCCAAACCCTCAGAAGTAGAACTGAAATAACCACCTCTTGCTGTATTTCAGGTACACAATCACATCTGTGATCCTTATTTTCACTCCTGCTGCCTTCAGGCCATGGCATGTAGATTCAGGAAAAGTGAAGTCCAACCAGCCCTTCACTGGGGAAGGAGCTTGCCAGACAGGACAAAGCTCTCCAAAATAATTTCCTCAGAAGCCCTCTCAATTTTCCCACCTCACAGACACCTCCTGCTGAAAGCTGAACTAAATATTCCCAAAGCCTGATCTGCTTCTGACTAAGCTGTTCACCCTCCTCTCCAGAGAAGCCAGCAGAGCTCTCCCATTATCTAAAACCAAGCCCTTTCCACCAGTGCCACAGACCATGCTGGAATGGATGGTCTCATGTTTTCTAGTCTGTAGCACAACAGAGAAAACACAAAACTTCTCCATTTCAGGCTGTGGTACATAAATACCTCAATGATCTTCCCCTGTCCAAACAGGGGGGATAAAATGAACACAGACTCAATCCCAAGAGCAAGAAGATAAGGTGGTAATATCAGGCTGAGTCTCCTCAGCCTATAAAGAACAGTACAACACAGCACTGCCATCCTGCTGGAGGAGCTGTTTGGCCTTAAAAAGCATTAAAACATTTTCATCTTCACTGTCAAAGTCGCCTTCACATGAGGGCAGATGTGCCCAAAGCACAATTAATATAGGATTAGGTGCTTTAAGACCTAAGCATATATCATGGATCACTCTATTCTTTTTGAAATATGCTCTAGCTGCAATCCAATTCCCTTTAATAGTACTGAATGCGTTTCAAAACCTCATTCCTTGAAAAACTCAAATCATTTCATTAACACAGAGTGATAATGGTGTCATTCAAAGAATAGAGATGCTGTGATTCTGTCCTTCTGAGGCAGAAATCCACGGAACACAATTCAAATTCAAAGGATATTAAAGGCATTACATGCTTGTAAATCCAAACTGGATTTTAAAATGACACAAAATGACAGTATTTAAAGAGAAACAAAACAAAACATACAAATTAATCACACAGGAAGAAAGAAAAGCCTCAATTTAGAGAGTCAGTAGGGAGATGTTGTTTACAGGATCTCTTTTCTATTCAAAATACTGTGGTTTACAAGGCAGAAAATAGGAAGTTTGTTTTATCCTAGAAATGAATAATGGCAAAGAGTAGGTCAAATGCCAGAGAAGTTAAGGGTAAACTCTGACATGGTGAGAGCGCAGCGGAGATATCACTAAACTGAGCTAATGAAGTTTATCATCTAAACTGCCATTTGGTCTGACACAGCCATTTTTGCCCAAAAACGGACATTTTACATGCAAACATTTGCTTGCAGGCAAGGTCTACTCTGCAAGACGTGGCACTATGTACAAAGATTTTGCACAATAATTACACTGCTATATATGTACAGTTACATTATAGGAAGCAACTTTCAGTGTATTTTATAGACCCTTCACTTTAAATGATTGAATAAACTGCGCCCTCTACACAGCAAGTTTCAGTAACCTTCTAAAGAGCTTTAAAAATGAAATAATGAAGGCTGTAAACATCTTTCCATCATCAGTGATGCAGGATAGCAGGGTTTATTTTTCCATATGACAACTGATCACATATTCATGGTTGCAATTAATATGAAACTATGCAGCCGAGTAATAGTATTCACCTTTTGCAGCACTCCCCAATTAGCAGTAAAAAGCAACAAATAAATTAAGACATGCTTCGTATAACCCAGCTGTTGCCTGAACTTCGTTTCTCTTTTCTAAAAAAGAAACCTGATTGTTTCATCAAACATTATGGACTTCCTTTTAAGAGTAAGAAAGAAGCAGTTATTTATGAGACTGAGCGGTGATAGTACAGCTTTGCCAGGTGATGAGTTTTCTGCTAGTAAAACCACTCAGGTTGCTTTTTTGAATTTTGTTTTTTGGTGTATGACTCATTACAAACATGTTCATGCAGCTGGGAAAAAAAAAAAATCCAACATTTCCATCAGAGACAGCCAACAACCTTGTATAATATGGCATAGATAAATGAAGGATTGGGTATCTCTTTAATGGCAAGTGCTGGCTTTTCAAAGCTGAAAAGTGTCTATAGAGAATCAGAGAAAGGGCCAGCATTTTGTAGTTAAAGCCCTGGTTCCACTGAAGTCAATGCAGATTCTGCCACTAGACTTCATCACACCAGGATTTCACTGACTCCACCCTGTAAGAATCTTCATCCAAAAGTGCAACACGGAAGTATAAAGTCTGAAATAGCTGGATGGACTATAATTCAATCTGTCTCTCCACATGCATTGCAAATATTGCATCTTGAGCTTTGCCTGGTCTTTTTGACTGGAGGACATGTGCATTCAGTCAGTTCTATGCTGGTGATGGATGCTTTGTCATGAGCTTTTAATGCAACAGAGACACAGAAGTTAAGCACCTCTTTCTCTCCTTTTTTTTTTTAATGGGTTTCACAGCTCCCTGTCATGTTTTGTGCGGTATTTCTCTGGAGGGTGTGTTTTATTTACCATGAACACAGAACCTCAGTGGTGTCTACAGATCAGCCACTGGTGTATTGGCTCTCAGATGTTACCTTTTAAATGCAGACATTTGCTAGCACTGGCATGGGCCTTGCACTGCTTTTGAATCATCCCGGGTTTGGTGCTTTTTCTTTTTGCCAAAAACATCACTTTCTTTGACTGACAATATGTGGAGAATGAAGGTAGTCTTAAAAAACTCACTCTTTTTTCCATTAACTGAAAAACAGGCAAGCATCAAAGCATCAGCTCAGGTCAATCTGACATGAGTGCACCTGCTCCAGCCTTGCAAATCTGCCAAGGCACAAGACAGTGTTACCCCCACTGCTCTGAGTCTCAACTGCCTCACTGACTACAGTGACCTGAGAAAAGTCCCCTTTCAGAAATAACGGGTTCAGAAAATTCAGAAATAACAGAACAAGTACATACTGGCAATGCCTCAGATCTTCTGGAGCACTGCATGCATCCAAACAAAACTCCTGAATGCTTCAAAAGCCTCAAGTTCAAAACAGCCCAAAGAGCCACTAAAGGAAAACCTTCTATGAACAGTCTTTATGATAAATTATCAAAACCATTCTGACAGTGATGCTTGTGTCCCATGATCATCCTTGGTCCAGTTTCTAATGCTATCCAAAGCACACTGACAATGACAATCAGGTGTCTGCTATGAATGTAAAATAAGCAGCTTTAATGTCAACAGTTTTCTTAACTTAAGTGAATTTGCAGAATAAAGGCACTTTAAATCAGGAGGGATAGAACTATCTGTAATGATTGCCCTCACACTTTTTGCTTATTTTCAGGTCTTCCTTGTCACCAGGATTACAACTAGACTGTGTTATTAGGCTTTTGTAGAGTGTAAATATGAAGTATAGCCATGAGACAGGCTGAACCCCAAACTTTTGTTAAAGGATTCATGGAAGGCCAAATACTCCAAAGCTGATCTCTCTGTTTATACCAGGACTAAAAGCCACTGTTTTGATCATTTGGACACACAAAAAAAGCTATGAAGCCCAAATAACACAAAACTGGTGATCCACAGTAAATATAATTTGCCCATGATGCCTAAAGCATTTAAAATTATCAAAGTAGGCTGGAAGAAACATGCTCAGAGGAAAGCAGGGAAGGTGTGAGTAACATCCCATCAGTGAATGCAGGAGCAGAGTGAGCAGGGCTTCCCTTAATCCCACACTAGACACCGTGAGGTTCTTAAATACAGAGCATTTTTCTTTGTTAACCTACTTACTCTGGTAATATAATTTATTTTCCACGGGCAACTAGATGCTTAAAGGCTTAGCCTATCTAATCCTATTTTCATTTAGTTCACAACAGCACACTGCAGTGTTGCCAAACAAGTCTGAAGTTGTTTTAGCACAAAAACAAGCAAACAAAAAAAAGTCAGTACTTCGTTGCAAAAGGGTAAAGAAGGAGAGTGGAGAAGAGTAGGAGGAATAATCCAAGTATTAATGAACAAACGATGGATTACAAACTTGCAGCAGAACAAGAAAAACAGCACAATGAGCAGATGAGCAAAGTTATTCTGCACCTTGGAGACAACATAATTAATGGTTTATGAAAGCAGTGTTATTATTTAAGTGCTCTACATGCCTGCAAATTGTTTAGAATAGAACTTACAGATCCATGAACAACAGGAAACAAAAACACTTCTATGCACTGAGTTCTCAAACTAAGTGGTTGCACTACTTCTAATGAAACTTTTAGATTCAAACCACTGGCTGGGTTATTTTGCATGCTCAGGGAGAAGAGCTGCTGAAGCTCACTATCAGCCAGAGATCCTGGAAGTGGCTGTACCTTGAAGCACCTCTACCTACAGTTGTCCTAATTTCTATCATGCACAAGCAAAAATAATGGGTATTTTTAAAAAAATGTTGACCCTTCTGAATTCTAACATCTAGATTCTGTTCTCACTTTTGCTGGTTTTTTTTAACTATGTTGTTTTTCTTTATGTGCAGCAAACTCTACATAATAATGGAACCTTAGAAGAGAACAATGCTATTGAGTTCAGCAGGAACAGAAGAACTGTAATTTTGGCAAGCAGGTACGGCACAGCAAACTGGCAGCACATTAATGCAAACACAGCACAGAACATTTATGAAGAAAGGAAGAGCTGTGTAGAAGCAGCACAGAAGCAGGTGGGCTCACCTCTGTAGTAAATAATTCCTGTTGGGATTTCTAAATGTGCTACTTTGCTGTTCTGAAATGGATGACAAGCCAGAGCTCAGGGCAGGGACCCCAAAACGCAGATATACTTTCAGATACAAAACCAACACAGATCAGAAGGGATACCATTCCTTCAGGAAACAAAGTCTACCAAGGTAAAGCCATTAATGCCTCCTGGAAACCAGAGACACACGAAACATAAAGTCCATAAATAATACAAAACTCGGCACTGTCACATATGTCATATGTGATTTGCAGTGATTGAAGGTAATTGATAATCTCAGTTCAAGAACAGAGAGTTTAGGTGAGGAGTAATTAGCATTTTAATTGCATAATTGGGAATTATAAATCACCTGTCTTACGTAAAGAATAACTGAAGAGATTATATGACATTAGCTGATATTTCATCTTTTTGGCCAAGCTACACAAGGTGGTGAATTTAGAGAATCTGGAATGGCATTTTCCTCACCCACACACAGGCATTTTCTTTTTTTTTTTTTTTTTTTAATTTCATGGCTCTTCCTTTTAACTATTCCACATGAAGAAAATTTTCCCCCATCAATTTGCAAACCAAGAATTTTTGAATAATTTTGGGGTCAGAGAACGTGACTGCTCTATGATACCCGTTTAAGAATACCCGTGGAATGATCCCCCCTTCTCCCTCCCAGACAGATTGGTATTAAGTGTCTTCTAATTGGTCTGTTTGAGTTTAAATGCAATTTTCAGTACGAGGAAAGTGCAAGAGCTTTGACAGATGTGGCTTTAAGGAAGTGCATATACCCAACTCTCACTTGATTTGTCTTTCATCTGATTCTATGCTGGTGCAACATTTCTCTCTCTGACGCTGAAAATTCATCAAATTATGCATTTTCACAGACGTTCAGCTAAGCCATTTCATTACAAATGTTCAAATGCAAACAATAATCATGTAAACCTATAACTCATACTCAGCTGCTGCTTTTCCAGAAGTTTGGCAAGACAATAGAATGGGTACCCTAGAGATAGGGCAGTTACCAGACTGCTCTGTAAATACAGCTTTTCAGTAAGTCAACCTTTAAATTAACATTCAAGAAGCCTTTAAAAAAGTCTTATGGTTGTCAAATTATTATTTTCCTGAAACTCTATTAACTCTACTCAGAAAAGTCACCTATTGTTACTCAGAACTGTCTGACTCATCAGCATAAAACCCAGTTGATTTGTGGATTCAAATATTATGACTATTAAGCTATTGAAATCCTTAACTATCAGTCCTGCTGAAATACAGTTAATGCTTCACAGTAATTAAGCTGATTAAGATAGTCATAACACAAAGATTTAATATAAAGGTTTAATGTCAATTCTGACAGACTTGCAAGCCAAGGTCTACCTCTCTTTCTGTTTTCCTCCTGTGCAGAACTCAGGTGTGTGCTCTGTCAGCAGAGGACACG
>NW_020956369.1:284651-333198 GCF_003031625.1 Empidonax traillii
GAGCTGTGTCAGGGCAGGCTCAGGGTGGATCTCAGGGAAAGGTTCTTCCCCCAGAGGGTGGTTGGCACTGAACAGGCTCCCCAGGGCAGTGGGCACAGCCCCAAGGCTGCCAGAGCTGCAGGAGGGTTGGGATGATCCTCTGGGGCACAGGGGGTGACTCTTGGGGATGGGGCTGTGCAGGGCCAGGGGCTGGACTGGATGATCCTTGTGGGTCCCTTTGGACTCAGCACATTCTGGGATTCTGTGGTAACCATCCCACAGCTGACAGAGGAACAGACTCTGTGGGCAGCTCTGGAAGCTGCTGCCACAGCAAGGAAAACAGTTCCCTTCAGCTGCTCTCCAGCTGGGGGCTCAGCACAGGGCACACACTTCAGGGTGGGAACTTGTCCTCCTACACTATGACAACAGCACATCACCTTCCCAATGTTCCTGCTCCTGCCTCTGCCAGTCTGGCCCTGCCCCATGGTTCTACAGAAGTAGTGGGGGTTCCTTCTGCACTTCTCCTCTACAGCAATGAGGAAGCTATAAACCCTTGAATCTAAGATTTATTTTCATCCATTTTTCCAGAGCAGAAGGATTTTTAAAGGAGTTTTCAATCTTCACCAAATACATAAATGGGAAACGGATCCCACTGCTGCATTACAAAGCAGTGATCATTAAAAAGAGTCTCTGTTTTAATTCTTCACTAATTCCAACGACCACTTGGAGCCACATCCATTACTAACAAGGCAGAACTAAGTTCTGCACTGGTCTACATTTCATATTTAATCTAATATTAGGCAAAGAGATGGCACGAATTTTTCTTAGACTCATCCTCCATCTCCAGCTCTAATAATTCTAGATCACAACTGGCATATTTTAAATTAAATTTTTTGTAGTTTAAACCTATTTATCAACAGCTAATTAATGAGGTCTAAATCCTTTGATGACAGAATGATTAAACTGCATTTTAACTAATCCATCTTTAATTAAAATGCTGCCAGCAAACCATTTCTGGATGTGTAAAAAGGACACATTTATAGATGCTCACTCTTTAACTATGCATTATGTAAAGCCAATAATTAGAAGAACTCATGATTTCAATTATATTTTAATTACTGTTACATATAAAACATGCTTTAATAGATGTAATGCAATACATTTTCTTTCTTTACAACCCACTAATCATTCCTATTGGGGTGACAACCAAATAAAAGAAAGTTTAATATATGCGATAGTACTGGAATCTTTCTTTAGCTTTGAGCCAATTCTCTCTCCATTTCTTCTTTGCAGCAGAAAGGTACTTAATTATCTCCAAACCTAAACCACAAATGAATCCCCATAAATCCCAGTTAAAACTCTAAAAGGAGATTAGTAGTAACTGACCATAATAAAGAGAAATGCTTTATCCTTATTACTGCACTTGCATGTCTTTGAGCTTCTTCAGCTCAAAGCACAAGGCCACTAAAAACCTGCTAGTTAGGAAAAAAAAGGAGGTGGCACCTTGCTAATTTTCTTGTTTCATTCTTTTATAATTTTAGGAAACTGCACAAGCCAGGAGATTCTTTAGTTATTGGAGGAGCCAGGAATTTTCATTTTATTAGGGTATCCCCTTGCCTCCCTCTGGGAGAGGAGGGTGGTGGATAACCATCCCGTGCTGACAGCAGCCAGCTCCCCATCATCTGCATTAATGGCAGGCTGAGACTTATAAATATAACAGTTAAAGGTTTAGCTGTTCTTTACTATGGCTAAGTCAGTTTTCAATGCAAATATGGGACAAACTATTTCTTTCTAAATCACAGAGTATAGACAGCTGACCAGGAACACTCAATATCCTGCAGCAATTCAACCTTTAAAATTGCCAGTTATTACAACAGATTTTGTTTTTCTAAGACAAACTAAAATGTGATAAATTACAGTTATTAAAGAAGTTTCTAAGCTCTGCATGTTCTGAGTAGTTATACATCACTGTAAATTCAGTTTTAAGGTTTCACTGCTTTCTGTGATCTGAATCTAACACAAGGAAACCAGTAAGTTTATAGGAGAAGTCTGTTTGCCCATTAAATCGTGCTTTACAAATATTCAAAAAGGTATATTATGTTATTTCCACTGACTCAGATATATTAAATTTGATTTTCATACATTAGTCTCTCCTGTTTGGATACATTAATGAAATTGCTGGTATTTCAGTTTATTTCAAGTTTCCTCTAAAAATATTTAGCATTTAACACACTGTGATAGTTGTTTTCACCACATGAAGTCACTGAACATACAAATACCGAAATAACCACACAAGACTCAAGCTGCTGCCTAGTTTGGTTTACATAAATCCTCTCATTTCCCTTTTTGCCTATTCCTGCTTATAGAGCAAGCTCTTGGAGGCAGGAAATACGTTTTACTACCCTATAAAGTGCACTGTCCCTTTATATTCTGAAGAAATAACAAGAACAACAGCTTATTATGAAGAGTATATGAGCTGTATCTCCTTGAAAGAGCATGTGTGGAAAGGCTATTTGGAATATATATGTACTCATGCTTAACAAGGACAAATGCTGATGCAGGAATGAGTTTGATCAAGGTTTATTGAGAACACTCCTTACTTCATAAAAGATGGCAGTAGACCTACCTGGGGAAAACAAAAACAACAACAACAACAACAAAACACACACACAAAAAATCCAAACAAACAAAAAAAAACAAAACAGAACAAAACCACAAACAAACAACAACAACAAAAAAAAACAACAAAACCTCAGACTTATTATGCCTGGTACCTGATTGCTGTTCCACCATGTCAGGAATCTTGTAGTGCCAACACAAGGGACAAGCAGACAATTAGGACTGATCACCTCACATGACCTGCTCTCCCAGCCACATCACCGCTTCTCCTGTCTCTCATGATGCCTTGGCAGTACTGAGGCCAAGGACAAAGATGTTTAAGGACTGCACACACAGTAATATCAAACAAGAAGCAATACTGAAGAAGTATTTCAGCTGTTAGAAGTGCTGGGGAAGGACAGTTACAAGGCCAATACCAGAAACAGCCTTCTGACAGAAGCTAATCAGATATATATTGACAGCTTGTCTTACTTTCAATTAAATGTAGTGGTTCATTAAATGAAGCAGTAGCTGTTTTTGTTTAAAGACAGCACTTTGGCCAGTAAATGCTACGATTCCCTTCTCAGTCTACAGAGACTGTCTAGCAGAGCAAGGACACAGAAGGAAATGCCAGCTGGCCACCTGCTTTCCTGCTGAGCCAGTCTAGCACACTGGAAAGGGAGAGGTGACTAACATCATCTTGGGAGGATACTTCCCTGGAGGAGGCTCATGCCAGACAATCTTACTTCCCAGAATTCAGAACCCTGCAGCCCTGCCTGGATCTCCCACACGCCTTCCGGAGTAACGCAGTGCACTGCTGCTTCCCGACCAGAGAACATGCAGCTAAATATAGAAAAGCTGGGAAAGTATTTCACAATCTTCTAGTTAACTCCACAACACTCTCCAAAACTTTTCTTAAAACTGCATTTTCCCTGCTCCCAGGAGTTTTGAGTAAAGATGGTGTGTTTGGTTGGGTCTGCCCTCAGACACCGTGTTGTCAAAAAGAAAAGTTTTCTTGGCTTGTACAGATAAATAACAGATCAGAGGTGTCCTCCTCTAATCCTTCTGACCATGTTTCAAGGGTCCTGGTCACATAAAATGAGTGAATAGCTGCCCAGAGGACTACACCATTTACCACAAATTACTTCTTTATGGAAGAATCAATTTTATGGTCTCCTGAATTTCAAACACTTGCCTCTTCAATCCACTGGAATTACTCTTTTGAGAGCCAAGCCTGAGAGATGATTCCAAGGATCTATTCTTGGGGCTATGAACTATTGGTTGTAAAAATCTAGAGAGGACTTATAAGTCTTTGAAAAGGACTCTGAGTAAAGAAAACATGTATCAACACTTTACCATTATATGGCTAAAAGTGTCCAGACTAATCTGTTGAGTCTCCAACAATCTTCTGCCCCAACAGACTAGAAAGTTAAATTCAAGTCAATCTGATAAAACAGGACCAGAAAGTGTTTTCAAGAGATGTCCCCCCTCATGCTGTCCTGGAAACTCCAACACACATGGACTTCTGCTCATCATGGGGAATTTTGCAAAGCTAAACTCATGAGAATAAAGCTTTAAAAACATATTAACTAATTTCAACTCCCAAGAACACAGTGTGCAACTTGCTAAACAAATACATTCAGCAGAGATGATTCCAACAACTCTTAAGCTCAAGAAGAAATCCATAATGCTGACTGTGATTCCCTTAGTCCACGTTCCAGAGTATGAACCATCATCTGGCTGAAAGCAAAGGGAAAGAACACCCTCAAAAGAACTTTCAACAATTCAAGCTGTCACACAAGGCTTGATGAATCCACTTGCCTGCTCATGAGTGACACACAGAAAATTGCCCAGCTCAGTGCTCTTCAGTTTCTGTAGATCTGCTGCTTTTGTTAGAAAGAATTAAAACTGTAAGGATTAGAAAGATAGTATCAACCAACTATGAATGAACCTAACATTTCACTGCACACCTCAAACTCTAAGGATGTTTCAGTCACTCCACTCCTGGCATTGCAGAACCTCCACTACCAGCAAACAAAACAAGAATTCCAGTCCTTGGCTAACAGCAGAATAGTTAGATCTGTTGGGAGAATGAAAGAAGAAGTTTTGTCCTGACGCCACACGTCTGCTTAGGGCTTGAAAATGTTTATGTGAAGATGTGAAACTGCCTCGCAGAGCCCTGTCTGTCAGGAGACACGCTCAAGCTCTTGCACCAAAATGACATCATGTATTCTCTTTATCCAGAGATAAAGTTGCCCACCACCCCGGCTCCTTCTCCCTCCAGGAAGACGAAGGTGCACAGAAAAATGGGAACACGCAGAGGCAGGATTGCAGGACCACACCTCCCAGACTGAACCCCACAAGGTCTTCTGTGCTTCCTGCTGGTGGAGCTGCCCAAGAAATCACATCCCCAAAGATGGTGGCAAAAGATCTACACACAGTCACACTGCCTTAAGGCGTGTCCCAGAGTCTAGTGCCACATCCAAGCAGCAAAGGATCGATCCACTGAAAATTCTCTACACTTATTTCTTGTCTTGTAAATCTCTGCACCAGGCACGTGAGTGGTTCCAACAGGTCATCCAGGATGCCTACAAGTCACAAACACTAGTTCTGCCATGAATATAAAAAAAAAAGTCTAAACCACACCTTGATTCAGCTGGCACTTGTCTTTTCACTAGTACACTGTACCTTTCATAACCTCTGGAGGAGCCAACATGCAGAAGAGGTAAACATGTTTCACTGTGTTCAGCAAACTCAGGAGGTATAAACTGAAATATGGGCTTATTTGCCATTCCTCACTGAAAAAGCAAGAACAGATGAGGATCAGTGCTGAAACCCCATTGCCAGGCTATAGACAATTCAATCTTACCATCAGATTTCAAAGGACTCCACAAACACAAGGCAAAAAGATCTGGCTCGTGCCCTGAGGACCAGGCAGAGGACCGAGAGCAGGGGGGATGTTAGAAGACAAGGACACATTGCTGAAGACCATGGAACATCAGGGAGAGGTTCAGATGGCTGCTGAATTCTCTGAACTCAGGGTGATGTTTAGAAAGCTGCCCATCAGTTTGCTCAGACACACACATTTTTACACTTGCCTAAATCCTTCCTTAAAAAGTCTTTGCCCAAACAAGCTGGTTCTCCATTTAAAAAGTGCTGATTCTTTAAACAGGTAGAACTTGCCATTTCCCTTGTTTATCGTTTTTATCTTACCTGTGCACCTCAGTTTCTATTCAATTGTGTCTGGCTTCACCATCCAGTTACTACACACCTGGGGGCTTTTTCTTTAAGCACCCAAGTAGCCCCCAACAGAACCTGAGCACTCCTTGAAGGACTGTCTGTATTTACCAAAATGGCTATTCTTGGATAATGCAGCATGTAGACCCTCATACTTCTCAAGGAAAAACTGTTCCTTGCCATCCCTTTCAAAAAGGAGCTGACATGAGTCACATTAGTTGTGACTTTCCACACAGACATCAGACACAGAAGTACTAGAGAGAGAGATTTAAAGAACATTACCTTGGACTAGAGTCATTTCCCCTGAGGTAATTAAGCCTTTGTTCTGATGTATACACAAGAATCTCATTAGCTGTTTCTGAGAGTTTACTACACAAAGGATGTGTTTGGTTGTTTGCAGACTCTCATGTGTCTAAATTATTTCCTGATCATGAGTGCAGTATTCTCTAGCTTTCATCTAAATTCTTTCTTCTTAAACTTACAACTTCTCTTGCCTACGTAAAAAAATATAAAATTATATTAATAAGCTCAACTGATCAAATGGTCCAGATCTTACTGCTCAAACTTTCCATCATTTTGATGCCCTACTAACTCTCACAGGTCTACACCTACAGGATTAATTGGGATCTAGAAATTGCTTCTGAGATGTCAAATGCCATCAGATTTAACATCATCTCCTTTGTAACCCCACTTGTGAAAAAAAGAACAAGCGCTAGAAGATGACTCGTTCCTGACAACTACTTCTGTCAGTAAGCCAAGCTTTAATCCATTTAATGTGAACCTTATTAATATTGTATACAGCTAATCCGAATGTTGTGTGATAATAAGTCAAATGCATTGCTGAAGGCTGAATATATTACAGACACAGAGTTAACTTTATCAACCATATGTAATCTAATTTAAAAAATTAAATCCTGGGTTCTTTAATACGATGTCCTTCATAACACCACATTAACTCAAATTAATTAAATACTTGTCCTCCACTACTGGAACTTCATATCAGCGCTGTCATTGTTGCTAAATAAGCTTCTCTCACAAATTCAACCTGGTATCATCCATAACCCTCGTCTGCACCTACTACTTGCTCCCTCTCCTCCTGCCCCAAGTGTAAATCAGAAGCAGATGCTCTGCTAGAATTTAAACCACTCTTTGGAATTTCTATATTGAATACACATAGGGATATTAAAATTTTCAGTCAACAAAGTTCATCCATTTCCTCATGAAACATATCTGCACAGTTTTTCACTTTTAATACTCATTGAAAAAGAAATGGAAGTGCTAAATGAGATGTGTCTGCATCATGGCTTCATCTAATAAAGTTAATAATGAAACTATGTTCATATATATGTATGTATATCTATACATATACAAAACACGGTATTTTTAAAAGGACTGCTTATTTAACTACTAGATGTCAGTTGACTGGTAATTCCACCGAACAAATTACTTTTTCCCTTCATTTTTTGAATTCAGTTACTTTTATTTGTCCCCAAGTATTCAGCAGAAACCAGCAACATCAATAAAAAATGTCAATTTTGACCTGCCTCATGAGATGCAAGAGCTCCAGATAGATTTTCAGTCAGAAGACAGGGTGACTAGAAGAGCTATTATTAACAGCTGTTAGACAGAGTGGCACGACCAGAAGACAGCTCCCTAGATTTAGGCTGGATTAAGTGGATACTGTACTCAGACAGACCTTCAAGCACTGTAAATAACTTTAAAATGCTGCATTGTGGCTGAACTCTCTGTGCTGTCAGAACTGGTTGGGTCACGTCACATGAGATGGTTTTACAGCAAAGTGACAAGGACTTTGCTGAATGGCAAACTGTATATGGCTTATCATAATAAATTAAAATGACTTAATACAGGCACTTGAGCAGAGGTCTACAAGAATGAGTGAGGCAAAGGAGATGGTTTGACACAGGACTAACCAGAAAATCGCTATAGGAAAGGAGAAAATGCAGCAGCTTTGCTAGAAAGATCACCAGCTTTTAAATAACATTTTCTGCTTCTCCCCTGTGCTATCAAATCATCCTTTGGTTTTGTGCCATCTTTGGGTTTATGTATTTTAAATGGACTAGTCAAATAGAATTAACTTTAACTGGGCAGATACACAAGTTTCATGGCATATAAATCATCGTGGGTAAATACCCAGTTTTCATGAGCCAATGACAGGACATTAGTATTATTCAAATTAAGAAAGGGATCAAAGCAAACTAATGTGTTTTGCAGCAGTTCCTGATTTTATTTTAAAAAGCACAGAGATCACGTCAGCAATTAACTTTCCTCTTCGTTTCTGACACGTTTGCCACCATCCATCTCAAAAAATAAACCAAAACTCCACAAAATATAAACCAGATAAGGACTCCAAACCCAGAGAACCCAAACCAGCTACTGGAGAAGGGCTCAAGAGATCACAGAGATGCTGGAATTTCTTCTTTATTATTAATATGTTCAAAGTGCCCTTTATTGGTCTCTGAAGCTCCAGGTTTGTATTCTGTAGCAGGGCAGCGTTTCCAATAGAACAATCAATGGGAAAATTACTTTTACTCTAATATTTCCTGCTCTTATGCTGATTACCTCCATGAACTTCAAGCCAGGCCACTTTATGCAGCGTTCCCCTAGTGCCACAACCCTGCTGGGGACAAGAGGCAGGAGCAACTCTTTCTGAGGTCTTTCCTGCACCAAATGGGTGACCTGTGTGTTGAACCTACGCTGCTGCTCACCAGTTTCTTCAGTGGGGTTCTAGGGAAGAAGGCAGCACACAAACTTCTGCCATTCCTTTTCGACAGCAGCATCTCCTCATGCCCCTCCTGGAGTATTAGTAAGGCTTTTAAATTAAGACTAGGTGAGAAGATGGAGGTTTATTTCAGAAAGCACCTAAGTATCTTGGAAATTTAAGCCCATATCCCCAAAATAATACGGCACAGATTCACACTCCATCCAAAAAGATACAGGTGCCCTTAAAAATCTAGGCTTTAAAGGCTTAAACTCTACTGAAAAGGCAATATGGAAGAGGGACTACAGCACTTCTCAAAACTGAAACCAAGGCCTTTCCTTACATTAACAGCAGCTCCTTTGATAATCTAAGCTGAAAAGAATCCAATATATTTTCCACTCTCTAGTCTTACTTTTAAAACCCTGTTAGCTTGGATAACGAAAATAGATGAATCCATTTCACTTGCAGCTTCTTGTGCACCAGGTGAGCTCGCCAGCCCGAGCCTGCCTTTGGGAAAACACAGCTCCTCCAGGCTCCCCCAGGTAAGTGGATGGAATTACTGCTGCTGCTCTTCATTAGAAAAAATGGGAGAGGAGAGGCTTTAGGATAACGTCTAACCGGTGTGGTTACTCTCCTGGAAGAACATAGATATTTAATTTCTCTTTCTGAATTTCTAATTATTGCAAATGGAAAGGGATGCCACTGTTAAAATGCACACAACATAGAAAAAAACTGTAGTTCACTGAGCTATTTTGTTTGTTTTCCTACTAAATAATCAATGCAATAAAAGCTCTTGAGACTGCTACAAGTCATTTTTCCATGTGTACAATCAGATAAGCATCTTCTTGATCACAGCCAGTCAAAACAAGACTATGATGTACAAAGCTCACCCATAGTGAAAAAAAAATAAATTTCTTTGTGCTACTAATTTTATAATACATTTTATCATGTTTCTCTCGAGTGAGTTTTCTACAGACACTTGCAAAACTCACTTACAAACACTCTGAGCTTTTGGCAGATAATAAAAAGTTTCCCCTATTTACTTCAGCTGCTTCCAATACCTGCAGCAATTGCCACACTGGGATGAACTGCAGTTTAGAGACTGCCCTGATTCACGTTCCTACTCCATCAGTTACCAGCAGTTTAATTTTGTTCTTCTCATATTCACTCACTGTGTTAAGAATCTTTAAAAACAAGTCTACGCTCCTTTAATTAGTAATTTCCTGAGCTGTTTTCTGCTTTTATTTCACCTCTTAAGGACTAACAACAACTAAACCCCACCTGGTAACAGCAGCAATCTGAACAGCTTAACAAAAACTGGAACTGGACAAGAACGTACCGAAGCAGCACAGCTGCAGAAGGACAGGGTTGCATCTGAAGGGGACGTGTTGGTGGCTTTGGGGGCACATTTGGATATCGCTCAGAGGAGCAGGACATCCAGCTGAGGCTGCCCATTTGCTGTACAGAGAATTGGAGCTTCTCCTCTGCCTCCAGAGAGATGAGAAATAATGAAAGGAAAAACAGACTTGTTTGGCATCCCCTGGCAGAGCTCATTATGGAAACGCATTTTTAAGTTCTGGTCCAAGCCTCAGCCCCTGGAGTTGCTGATCCTTGTCCCTGCTGGTTGAGTTGGTGGTGTCTCAGCTGGAAGCATTCTTGACTTCTGCTATTAGATGAGCATTTATTCTAATTCTAGTTTTCTGCTCTGTTCTCATATGACAACGTGCAAGGTAAGTTCATCTAGTCCCATTAACTAATCACCTGCATTAACAGTATTAAAAACCCAAGTTTTAAATACGTATTAATATAATAATATGTTATAATATATATTATAATATTTGTAGTATCTACATTACAATATTTATAATAATAGTATAATATTATAATATTTTAATAACGAGTATTTTTCATACCTCAGGATGTACAGGCTATGCATTGTCACACTGGCACTTAGTGATGCTTTTTTAGAATTCAAAGCATCATTAAGGTTGGAAAAGACCTCCAAGATTATCAAGCCCAACCTTTAACCAAACACCACCTTGTCCCCCAGCCCAGAGCACTGAGTGCCACGGTCAGTCCTTCCTTGGACACCTCCAGGGCTGGGCACTCCAAACCTCCCTGGGCAGCCCCTGCCAGTGCCTGACCACCCTTTCCATGGAGAAATCCCTCCTGATGTCCAACCTGACCCTCCCCTGGCACACCTTGAGGCCGTTCTCTCTCATCCTCTTGACCACCTGCTTTGATGCCCTCACATTGACACGATGGAAATCTTTAATCTCAGACAAAATCAAACATTCAGGTCAATTTATAATTAATTTACTAAGGACTCTCATATGCAATAAATCCTTAAATAGGGAATACCACTGGACTTCACAGCAAATTAATCTGATACAGTCTCCTTGCTGGAAAAAGTATATAATATTCTATGAACTAACCACTTTTATTCAGATTAAAAATAATTATATATGCCACGTTTGGCTTCTGAGTTTGCTGTCTACAACTCTCAGATATTATCCTCTTTGACAAAAAAGCAAGCAAATGACAACTTACAAACCTGGTGAAATCCTAGTGGCTTCTCACACTCTTACAACTAAAATCCTACTCTTTTGCTTCCCATTTCCCACTCCTCTTTCCTGAAAACCCTGTTACCACAAGGAATCTGTTTTTGTTTTTACAACTTCTTGATTTACTCTACATTGGATTTTTTCAGTAACAGCAGGTTCATGTAAAATTTGTGTAGATTCTTTGCTGGGTAAAGATCATATCTATATTTACTTCTACTTGCTTTTATGTTTAGTAGCCTTATAAGTATTGGTTTTCCCTATTCCCTTTGGACTTCTGCGTCTTTCAACCAAGTCTCCTCACAGTCCTGCACTCTGACTCAGAGCAGCACTTACCTTCTGTAATCACTCTGAAAATCAAGACCTTTGAATGCAATTACAAACACTGATTTTTATATTGCCCAGACTTCTGTGACAAAAGATCAGAACCACACAGCAAATCCCCACTAAATCTTCGTGTGCTGCTGCCTTTCGTTTTTCCTGCCCACCTGTATTTACTGATACTGAAACCTGGGATGTGCTGCTGGGTAATTCCCATTTCAGTGGCCTCTGCAGGTTACAGATGTTTAAGAGTTCAAAGTCCTCTGCCAGCCTCTTGCATGTAGATCAAGGGGAATAAATAGGGAATGATGGAGCTTGCCAAGAAAAATTTGGACAAGTTCATGTGTCTTGTCTTCCCAAAACTATGACTGTAGGACAAGGAACACAAAAATCTTCAGAGGCTGCTAACAACCCCACAGGGCACTGCTGCTCAAACAGTCTTTGGAGAGAGATGTGTTTCATACCTGTAATGACAACTCCTGAAGCTGCTAAAGCATGTAAGATGTTGTGCTCCAGCAGGGCTTATTTAAAGCAATTCTAAATATTATAGAGAGATGAATGTGTGTGTGCACACTGACATCCTCTAAAATCAGAAATACATACAAATAATATGTTAAACAGACACAGAATCTGGCTAGAGCACTGAATTTCATTTTTCTCTCATCCATGCACCCATTTTCATTACATCACACCTTTCATGCCTTCCATCATCTATAACTTCGTCAGAGAAGAAAACGCATTTTGGAGGCCAACTAGCACTATTTAAAAAATAACAGTATTCCTTTTGCTCTCTTTCCAACCAACTGGCACAAACCCTCATTTACAAAGGCTCTGACAGCCCCGTGTCTGTGGAAAGCCCTCCTGAATCTCTGGACACTTTGCAATATTGAACAGAGCAAGCTCCGTGCCAAGTCCCCAGATCTTGAAAACACGACAGCTTCATTTCTTTCAGAACTTAACCATTCAAAACCCATGGGTTTTCAGCTCTTAAGAGGCCTTAAATTCTCCCTGCAAGAAGAGATTGTCATTCCTTGATGCTTTTAGAAGGACAAAATGTTCAACTGGAAGAAACAAAAGATCAGGCTGACAAGGAGCAAAACTCCGAGCTCAGGCATTTTTAATTTCTACTCTAATCTCAAGTTTTTTCAGTTTCTCTATTTTATAAATAATTCCTTGACCACACTCCCTTCACCACTGTTTTCTGAACTACCCTCTCTGAGGTTCATTACTACCTGTTATAATCTGCTCCTATTTCTATGAAACATATATACCACAGTGGAACAGATACTGTGAGACACCTCTCCTTGGTTTAGTACATTGAATGTGGTTGAAAACAGACTAGAAAAGATCGAAAAGATACAAGTGAAGAGGGAAGGAAGGAGGCAGGAATAAAGAAGCTTGCAGACTTGCTCTCTAGTGTAATTTAAGTAGCAAAACTGCCAGCCAAGTATTTTCATGCATTTTCAAAGAAACAAGATATGAAAACAGAGATGTTAAAAATGAAGCTGGGAATTTACACTGATGCCTAATGCCACTGTAAGTCTGGAAAGTAGTGAAGTTATATTTTCAGCCATGTTGCAAGACAACACTTTGAAGTATTTATTCAATGAAATGTCATTATTCCCATCAACAGCCCCATTCTTCAGACAGCCACATCAGACCATTCTTTCACAGCACTGGGTAGCATCAAAATCTCTAGGCCAATGGTTTTTCTGAGTCTTTTGCATAAGATCTGGTATTGAAAAAAAAAAAATACAGCTTCCCCCTTCTTTCCCCAATTCTTAACAGGTTTCTTTATTCTATTAATCCTTAAAGATGTTCCTCAGCACAGACTGAAAGCTTATGTTGTTCCCACTCAGACCAATGTTACCACACAGGGTTTATAAGTGTATCTCAGCCAGCCACACTTCTGGGGAGTTAAACAGATACTTTGCTCTTACAATACAAATCAGCAAGACTAGTAGCTTTAAGAATGTATTTCTGTTGGCAGAATGCTGTGTGAACATTACTTGTATCAAAGCCAGGTGCCAACTCACCCCACTAATAAATTGCAACCTCGTAAAATTGTCAAAAGTGTATCCCTTAGGAGCAACAAAAGTTTGATTCACATGCACTTTCTGCATGGTAAAATATTTCATATTTTGTTTCTCCTACGTAATGCATAATAGGCTACATGCTTTGATTTATATTTTGGGGATCCAGTACCTCTATTAACTATGTAAAACAAAGCACAGCGAATATTTCACAGTTCACGCTCTGAGTTTCAATTATTCCTGACACAGAAATAATGAAGGGGTGGAGGCAAGAAAGCATTGGGGGGGGGGACATAAACAAACAAACAAACAAACCATCACCCAATAACACCCACCCAGAGGGTGGTTGGCACTGAACAGGCTCCCCAGGGCAGTGGGCACAGCCCCAAGGCTGCCAGAGCTGCAGGAGGGTTTGGACAACACTCTGAGGGATGGAGGGAGATTGTTGGGGTGTCTGTGCAGGGCCAGGAGTTGGACTGGATGGTCCCTGTAGGTCCCTTCCAACGCAGGATATTTTCTGATTCTATGAACACAAAGAGTTGTCTGCTGACTGCTGCCATTGTAAATCATTCCAGAGTAAGGCAGGAGCCAGACGAGGGAAACATTAAGAACTGAGAGACCAAAACAAATTCAGCTACCAAAGAAGTAGCATCTTTTCAATACTGGGGTGGGAAAACATTTTAATCCATTCCTATCCCATCATTAACATTGAAAGTAATATTTCTATGTGAGCTGAGAAAAACTATTTTATTATGAATAAAATATAATAAATTAATTTGAAATATGAGGAGGAAATAAAGCCAGATAGATTGTTATTACTAGATTGTTAACTAAAACCTTAGCTCAGTTAGGAAATCAACAGTTTTGGAAATGAAGAGCAAATATATGCAAGTTAGTAGCCACTGTTCAAAAAAATCTCAGACAAATCCTTGTTAGAAGTCCCTTTAGAAGGGTCTGTCACGTGCAGTAAAAAACCCTGACATTATGTGCCTGCCAGTATAGGAACACTGACAGCATTTGTGCACCCAGCAAGAGTCAAGCCTGTACATCTGAACAATTCTTTCAATTTTTCAGATGATGAAAACACAAGTCTTCTGGATTTTAATAGTAAATAAATTGTTCTGAGTGGTGGAAACAACTGCTTTAATACACATGTTAAAACTTCACGATCGGAAAGATCAGCTCTTTGTTATGTTAAAGTTTTACTGATGTACTAAAAAAAAAAAAAAAAAGCCTGTGCATGTGAACAACAAACATCCAGGTCCCCAAACAATGGCATTGCCTTCCCAACCATAAAAATGACAGACTACCCCCACAGCTGCACTACACCCAAACTCTGTAATGGATTAGATTTAAAACTGAGCAATGCACAGAGGCAGCTATTAGTCTTTCAACTCAAGTGTCAACTTCAAACTAATTAACAGCTGAGCAGTCTCCACCAAATGCTGCCTTGACAATTACAAACTGCATTTCTAAATCCAAATTCCACTGCAATATTACTGAGTAAGTTTTCTGGACTATAGCGATTTGCTTGAGTAAGAGAGAAAACCCACTGCTGGATGTGGTTCTGCAAACTATCACATCCACTTCACCATCCTAGTCTTTCGAGAAAGACACAGACTGGAGATGAAAGAAAGAGAGATCAGAGCAGGAATTTGATATACAAGAGGCTGGAAGTTACATCACACGTGCAACCCTTGTCAAATTCCTCCAACTACACCTACGTACACATAATCTGTGGCTAAGATGAAACTGCATATTCTCCAAGAACCAGCATGATGTGAACCACATCTCAGCTGGAAGCCACAAAGGAATGAGCCAACAGTTGAGATTTTTGCACACCATCATCCATTTTCAGCACACGCTCTTGGAATTAGGGAAGACAAGCAAGCAGACAGTAGCAACTAATTGTACGGCCCTTTCCTTTCCCTTGGAGGTTTATTTTTTTCTCTTCAAAGCTTTTACAGATTGATTGTAAAGCCATGCTGTAAATCAAAAGGGAGCCACTACTCATTACCTAGTTAGAATTTCCTGGGCTCTTCCTGCAAAGCCATTTCTCTGCTGTTTGATCCAAAGGCCACAGGCGATGTCTACAAGAGCACTGCCTATTAGGGCAGCTGAGATGCATTTTTTCCCAGATCCATTTTCAGCAGCTTGATGAATTTCCACCTGCTTCCAGGTTCTAAAGAGCACCACCAAGACACATGATTCATGGATTCAAAATGCTTGTTCAGGTTGAACAAAGAAACAAAAATATATGTACAACCAGCTAGGAACGACTCAGAGGAAAAGGAAGTCTGCTGTGATTACCTACACTCCATCTGAAAAATAAAGGAAGTGATGCCTTTTTCTTTTTCAACAGAAAATGAAGATTTAAAAGTACTGTTGCCACTGTAAAAGTTATCTCTCATCAAGGAAAAATCCATTAGAAGACTCAAGCATCCTGCTCATCCCTATCAGCTTCCAACTTTCTTCCTGATGTATGAAAGGCAGCAGAGAAAGTTTTCTGTTTTTTTTTTAATCTCTGAAATACATCAAGCCTCTTTTCCCACTCCTGCTGGAAGACACTACTCAAACAATCCACTTCCATTTTCCAGTCCTTCAGCACACAACAGGGCACTCAGTCCTTCACTCAGGTCTTTCTAGATAAAAGTGAATACTTTAAGCCTGCTTTAATACTGCCTGCTTTAAGAAGCTCTGTGCCTCTTGTTCCAGCACAAACAGTGAACACAGCTACGAACAGTAGGTCTCTGGCAGAGCCCAGCCATGACTGCCCAAGCCCCAGCAGTTTCAGGAGGTACCTGAAGGGGTGTGGGTGAATCTCTGGCATCTGGGGACTCCTCTGAGAGGGATGCTGATGCCAGCAGGGTGCTAATGAGCAGGTGTGGAAGTGCTGAAGGAAGATGAATGGCGCCTGGCAATGGTCTGGCATTTATCTGGAGTGGCAATGGTGACAGCTGTGATTTGCCATGATTTGTAGCTGGAAGCCTGGAGCCCTACACCCCATTCAGGTGTTGAGGATCAAGGCAAAGCCACCAGCAGATTGTCAAGATGAACACGGTGCAAAGCAGGACCCCCTGTCTGAACCACCCCACAGCCCCACTGAGCACAGCCAACTGACCTGGCACAGCACAAACAGCAGCACAAACAAAACAAACAACCTTTGTCTCACACAGTCCAAAGGGAAACACTTGGACAGTTCCTCCCTACACAAACTTATACCTACTGATTTTTCCAAGCTGTCTTTGGAGCATCAAAGCAGTGGCAAAGGGCGTAACCCTGCCCCTCCTCTCTGCATCAGCTGAGCAGGGAGGGGAAGGTTAAAAGCATAGACTGAACCTCAAAAGAGTGAATCCAACTGGCAAACAGCAAAGCAATTTGGCCAAAAATACCCCACAGGGATCATGCCCACAGGGTACAGCCAGGGTGCCTGGTGCATTTTGTGTAGATCAAGTGGGATGACACGCAGGAGGTTACGGAGCTCCACCCAAGATCTGGCCCTGATCTGAGCTACAGAACATGCTAACAGCAGAGCAGTGTGTTTCCTCATAATATATTGGAATAAACTTTTCAATGCTTGCCACAATAATATGGAATAAAGTTCTGAACTGCTGAAAGGCCTTACAAAGTCTTTTAAAATTACTTACACATGCTAAGCAAAACTGAACTGAAAACTAACATAACTCACTTTAAAAAAAAAATTGTCAAATCGCAATGTGAGCTCTATGTAATAACTATCCACACAAATGAATCTGCATCCTTTAGAAAGTAAAAAAACTTACTGATTTTTACTTGCAAGGTCCTCACTTCGTGTCTCAAAAACAGAGGTTCTTAATTTCATGTTGCTTGAGACTATTTTGAGTACCATCAATATTTTATATTTAGAAACATACAAATCACATACCAATGTGATATATACAAATAACTGAGAAAAAAAAAAAAAGCACAAGTAAAGGCGACTCATCCTGTCCCAGGGCTGGTACATATTTGGGACCCATCTGTCTTTATGCCTCACTGCCAGTATCATGGTGACTGAAAGGTGCTTCTGACTTGGACTTCAGTGACAAGGCAGCACAACATTCCTCTCAGCATCTCACAACTGGCGTCACTTTGCAAAAGTCTTTGAACACATGATGCAAGATGTGTTCATCTTGTAAATCATCGTGTGTTCATTTTGTAAATGTTTTGTCACAGTTAATGACCACACCGTACTCAGAACGCCCATGAGAGAACAGGGAAGGGGCGGGAAATCTGCTGGGTTTGGATGTGATATTTAAGTAACAGAAAAACATTAATTTCTGCTAGGAATAACGCACATGCCTTGCTTTGACAAGCCTTAAGCAAACCCCGGCATTAAGGCAGCAGAAATGCACACACACGTTGCATCTCTCCTGGAGGAAGCAGGTTCCCCCCCTGAGGCAAGTGTCAGCTCCCACTCCCCAGCGCTTCCCTCAGACCCGGGCTGAAGATGAACATATTGCTCTTGTTCACCCAAACATGTCACTCAGGCACACACTGAGTGTCAGATCTAACCCGTGTTCCTAAGCAACCCCACACTCCCCTCCACGTCCTCCCCCCGCTGCCACCGGCAGACAAGAGGTTTTAATCATCAATTCACACAGCATCCAACGTGCAAGAGCCCATCAGGAGAGGCCTGGGCACATTAAGCAGCATCAGCTGCCTCACCAAGGCATGCAGTCTGTAACGAAAAGACAGCTTTTTTACCTTTGAGTTGTTTATAAAGAGAAGCTTTTGTTAAAAAAAAAAAAAAAAATCCTGGCTTAAACATAAAATAATGCAAATACCAGCTAAAAATTTTTATTCTCGCCAGCAGGTATGGAAACATTCTGTTAGAGGTACTGAGGGTTAAACTTTTTTCTGACATTTATAATATTCAGTGCTGGCAAAAAGTCTCTGCAAAGAATAATTGCTCCCACAGGGACCAATCCATGGGTCACAGTTTTTTGCGCTTGATGGCAACAGAGCCTTGAATGAGATTTCCTATAAAACCCAGATTTAAGCTCGCAGCCTAATCACAATGTTTGCCCTAGCTGTAGAAGCTGAACTAAAGCACCACTTCCACAGTGTAATTATTCTACATATGTTCCAAAAACCCATGGGGAAATTTTATTATTCAGAAGAATAAATAGGGTAAAAATAAATGCTTTTTAATTTTAGCCAATTTTTACACTCCTTATGAATTTTCATTTTTCCTATGCAAGTTTAAGTCCATGGGAGAAAGGATTTGCCTTGAAGAAATAATTAAACTTTCATCTTCAGTTATGCTTCTTAGCAAATACACAGCCACCCACATAGCACACAATGCACAAGTGCTGTTCAGTGACACTGAGTGCCAGCATAATCACCAGCGCTTCATAATCTTCCTTTCAGTTTCAAATTGGATATTTGAAGTTTGAACTTCTGTTCAACAACCCAGAGCGAGCAGAAATGCAGTAAGGGCTTAGGTTAGAAGGAAGTTGGTGTCCCAGTACAGAGCTTAATTTGCCCTCAATAGTTTTTTTTGAACACTTGAGCTATTCTGAGAGAATAGGGCAGTAATTTGCCATTTTGGGTATGCAAACCGACTAATTTAAGGATAATAAAAGATTATAGCACTCAATTTATGATGACAATGTCTGGGCAAGATGTAGTGGGCTGCAGAAGTCAGAATTTTTCAGGGCAGAGCAGGGCAGGTGAGGAAGCAGGACTCCAGCTGGTTCAGGAAGACGCAGGCACATTTTGCAGCTAAGTCTACACCTGCTTCAGTTCCTGGGAACACCTCAACACTCCTTTCTTTATGCAGAGACCGAACAAATGACTACACAAGTGCTCTGTAGGCAGGTCAAAAAACCTGCACGGCCCCTCGTTGGTAAACTCCCTGGACCCTGATCAGAGGGTCCCACTGACCCCTCCACTGCCCTCAAACCACACACCAGGGTCCCACTGACCCCTCCACTGCCCTCAAACCACACACCAGGGTCCCACTGACCCCTCCACTGCCCTCAAACCACACACCATCTCAGCAGATGCTGCTCCTTTCGGCCAGAGCACAGGTTGCTTTCCAGCACCTGAGCCGGCTGAAGGTAAGGGCAGCAGGAGCAATCTACCAGCAGTGCAGTCAGAGGTTAATGCAGACCGATGGGCTGAAATGGGATTAATTTTCAGTTATTATCCTAAACTGCACAAGGGATCCAAATCTAGCTCCAAGGGCCTACTGTAGCTGATAAACTCACTACACCAATCCCAAGTGCTGGAACCAATATGAAAATAAAGCACAAGGTAAACCAGAAAACTCCCAGAAGAAGTCACACCCCTTCTCCTGGAACTCTTTTAAGTAACAAGGACCTCCCTGCCCCACCAGTCCCAAATAACCAACAAGCTCACCTGATCCAAACAAATTCTAGATCCCTCAGAGGTCTTATGGACACAAATCTCTGATTTGCAATGGCAACAGAAACAGCAGTAGCCAGGACCTTCCTCAGTTTAATGGTTTCTTGTCATAAAATGCCCACTTCCTCCTCACAGAGTTACTGATGAAAAGCAGATCACTCCTCCCTCAACACAAACACCTCAGAAATCTCCTCAAATCTTGCAGAATTGGGAAGCCAACTCCTGAACGTTGTTACCATTGCCAACCCAAACACTCAGTGCTGACCACAAGAACACAGCAGGTTCGTTCTGAAACAAGAAAGAGCAGAAATCCAGTCCAATGCTCCTGAAGGATATGACACTTTACAAGGGGATTATTCCAAGTGAGAAGTGATGGCAACTGTACTTCACACTAACGGATTAACTTATATCACATATCTCATTAGTTCTTCTAAATATACAGGTTTCAGTAGATGAACTGGGAGACACAGAGTCAGTTGTCAGCAAAGCTCTTCGTATCCATCACTTGCCAAGACTGCCTCAAGGCTTAATTTGACTTTAGAAGAAACGTCACCTCTACTGTCTAATATGATTCAGATTCCTCCTCAATCCTAACATTTTGCATCTCTTCTGCCTGCCTACCAGAGGAGGTGCCCCGTGGTTTGAGAACAAAGCAGGACTGGTGGGTGATGTGGTGGTCAGTGGCTGTCTTGGGCAGAGTGACCACAATATCCACTTGGGGTCAGTCACTGGTAGTGTTCCCGAGGGCTCAATTTTAGGGCCAGTCCTGTTTAACATCTTTACTGATAATCTGGATGTGAGGGCCCTCTGTAAATTTGCAGGCACGTCTGCACCCTCTGTAAATTTGCAGACAACACTGTTGTGTGTGTGTGTGGACCTGCTGGAGGGCAGATTCAATTAATGAACCAAGGACAACAGCATGAGATTTGATAAGGGCAAGTGGTGGGTCCTGCACTTTGACCAAAACAACCCCCTGCAGTACTCCAGGCTGGGGCAGGAACAGCTCGAGAGCTGTTTAGCAGAAAGGAACCTGGGGGTGCTGCTCAACAGCAGCTGAGCATGAGCCAGCTGGAGTCACCATCCCTGGAGGTGTTCAAGAGGCATCTGGATCTGGCCCTGGGTGATGTGGTTTGGTGGTTAAGGGGTTCCAGTGGCAGTGCTGGGTTGATGGTTGGACTGGATGATCTTAAAGGCCTCTTCCAACCTTGCTGATTCTATAGTTCTACGATCACACTTCATCCTGTAATGATAACCCTGACCCTGCATTTTTCAACACTGCTGATAAAGTGCACAGTAAAAAAATCATCACCTTCCAAAAGAGTACACAGTTCTGCACAATTCATCCCCCAGAGAGATGATGCAGCAACAGAAAACCAAACAAAAATCAAGCAAACAAAAGAACCATCCCAACAGACATTAGAAATGCTACTTCACAGGCTGGAAGGTGGCACTTGCACACCAGGATGGTGAGGGTGCTCCAAGAACAAATCTGGAAAAGAATTTAGGCAGCGGGCATGCCAGCAGCAAGGAGAAAGATCTGTTCATTTTCACCTGTGTAAAACGGGTTTGATTTTCAGAAGGTCAGTGTGCAATGTCACCTCATTAATTGGGAGCCCCTGCTGGTCTAGTGGTTAAGGACGCGGCGCTGTCACCGCCGAGGCTCGGGTTCTATTACCGGTCGGGGCCCCTCCCCGGGCAGATGGAGCTCGTTAGCCCTGTAAGACAATCCATCTACGTCCTGAGGACCTCGCTGCCACCGTCCAAGCGTGCTTGGCCCCGGCAGATGAACCTCAGGATTAAAGGGTGGGCTCAGTTCCGCACACACTGTGTCTCACCTAAAAAATCCAATGCACAGGCTGTAAGGTGGAAAGACCTTCCCCGGTTCTTCGTTCGCGAAGACTGGCCATTATTAACGGACAATTTTGGTATATTCCACCCATTTCCTTCAAGCTGGGCTTCTGGTCTTTAAGCAAGATCCCAAGCAATTCTAGTTATAAAAAGATGGCCAACAAACACAAAATTCTCATCTCTCTGATTCATCAGTAATTAGCAAAAATTATTGAGCTAAAGCTCACAATGCAGATAAAGCCTCACATATGGCAGGATCTTTACTTTTGACTTGTCTGAACAAGCAGGAACAAAATCCACAGCAAACAATAATCAGTTCAGCCTGCTGTCTTTTACAATGAGTTCCATTTCACATATCTCCAATCTTAGCTTGTCATTAGCAATGCTAATTAGTTCACTATCTCAATGCCACGCTAGATTCAGTAGAAACTGAAATCATTGCTAATTTGAGAAGAAAGCTTGTTCTGTTGTTAATTTAACTAATAGTAATAGTCACTCTGGAAAACACCCACAGAAATTAATATTGCTTGCAATTTTCAATCAGTTACAAAATTAAAATAAAAACTGTGACTACTTTTGGATTTCTAAAAAGATAATAAAAGGATAATTACGACTTAACACTTACTGTATTAAAAACCCTGAAAGGACATACAATGACACAGCACTTAAAGTTGGGTTTATCTTGCTGTGCAAGCAAGCCAGGTTCTGTATGCACACACTTGGTGTACATCCTTCCACAGCTCTCTTTCTGAAGGGAAACATTTTCCAGCGTGGTAACTGTTCTTTGGTATCTGTGGGTTGATAGAGGGTTTAATTTTAAAGCTCTCACACGATCCAATTTCACAATTTTTTTTGTCGAAGATAAAAACCAATTATGTGGAACTTCAATCAGAAGTCACAAGAGAGATTTGTGCAATTAAACAGTGCTCTTCCACCAGGAGGTGACTGAAAGAGAGAACACAGGAGCTTGCCACAGCACCTCCCAAAAAGGGAAAATGCTGAGAGGTTACTGGGAACAGACTGGAACTGCTCTGCTCCCTCCCAGCAGTAAATGGAATCCATCACCAACCACACTGAGCAGCAGTTCAGGCAAAACAAGTCTCTGAGTGCCCCCCAATATTGTTCCTCTCAGCTGGGCAGAGGGAAGAGCAGGGAGACTGGCAGCAGGCATGGACAGCTGGAACCTCCCAGGTGGATTTAGGTCTCCTACAGCAGGTGAGGTGCTGAGACAGGAGGCCTCCACGCTCACAGACATATGCAACTGCGCCTCTGCACGTCACAGAAGAGAAACAATGCTCAGGGGTTTTCTAAAACCAATTTTTAAATTTAGATTTATTTGGAGCCTATTTACAACCCGACTTCAGATGGATTAGGAAATGAGTGGCGACAGCCTAATTTAAAACATCAAAGAAGCAGCTGTACCTGAGGGAAGGTAGGCAGGAGGGGAAGGCTCCAGGAAGTGTCTCTGAATCCAGCTGCTCTTCCCAGCAAATATATTATATCTGACTTCCCTGTGGGCATTGGGCACATGAGATTCAGCAGCTCTCTCAAACTAGGCAATTAGCAGGGACCCAGCATTTGCTGTCAGAGCTGTCAGCACTAAGCTGCCAACCTGGCCCTGGGCTGCTGTAGGTCATGTTGTTGCACCATTTTTAGGAAGATGTGGGTGTGACCCCTGTCACCCCTGAACAGGCACAGGTACAAAACCACTGGCTCAGCTACTCCTTCCCTGCTGGCCCCTGTGCAATCCCTGCTGGACAGAAGCTCCTGAGCTGCTTCGCAGCGAGGATGTTCTGCTAAAAACAGAGATTGTGTCTGATCCACTTCTTCCTTCAACCCTTCTGCTAGAACTAGGTATCAACACAAATAAACAATATTGGGTGCAGCAGATGGGTGCAGACACCCATCCTACCACACAGGCCTGCAGAAACAAAGGAAAAAAATAATTAATTGATTGGGTTGGGTTTTTTTAAACACAGGGAAAGGCCACCTTCTGCCTCTCTCAGTTTTTGATGTTTTTTCAAGTTTTCAAACTAGCCTTTTGATAGCAGCTACCTACGTTTAAGACCCCATCACCTCTAATTGTGAGGCAGTTTGGGGAAAAAGGCAGTCAAGCAACTTCCAGGCTACCCAACACTGACTGTTAAAAAGAAAGAAAGAAAAAGATATTTCAGTAACTGCTCAGACTGACATGGGGCTTGAGATTAATGCATTGCTGGTCTGTTGTTTAATAAAAATACACAAATACCAGTGAGGGTCATGGCACAATTCAACACCATTCCCACACCAAAAAGCAACGGGGGAGGATTCACCCATGTACTTTTGCTGCAATGAGAATTCTTTTTTACTATCTACACACTCTTATGTGAAGAACTTATTTAGGCTATAATTGAGCTGAAATTCTAGCCAGACTCATGAAAAAAACAGAAATATTTGTAAAGATCATTTGCTGCAGAAGTCAGCGACTGTCTCAAAAACACTTGAAGCACAAATATCAGGAGATGGAAAGTGGCAAATACTGATGAGCTAAAATAATCAGCATTTCACTAACAGGAAACACCCAAAGGAAAATAAAATTATTCTGGCTATTTTTTCTTTTTTAGTGAAACAACATGTATGTTTTATTTTCAGTTTGTTCCTCTGGAGCAGAGGAGGGAGAGATAAATGAAAGATGAGAGCCATAATCCGTGAGAGCACTCTCAGACTTCCACAGATAGTGAAATTTAGCATTGACAGATGCGACAGCAGCTCATCTCAGAGTCTAAGCTCTGCTCTGGAATCAGGGACAGCACTGAAAAGAATAGGGATAAAGAACCTTTATCAGCCTCAGCTGGTAAGAGAGGCAAGGTGTAAAAATAGCCTGCAAGCATTGTAAACCAAGAAGAAAAGAACTCTGTAGCTGCTTTCTTGTCATGTTGTTGCTGTTACAGCAGAGTAGGGTTTATGTTTAGTATTAACTACTACAAAACCCCCATAATTATTTACCCTCACAATAAAGAATTTCTTCCTAATATCTAATCTAAACCCACCCTCTGTCAGTGGGAAGCCATTCCCCCCTGTCCTGTCTCTCCAGACCCTTGTCAAGAGTCTCTCTCCATCTTTCCTCTTGGCCCCTTCAGCTACTGGGAGGCAACAATCAGGTCACCCCAAAGCTTCTCCTCTCCAGGCTGAACAATCCCAACTCTCCCAGCCTTTCCTCCCAACAGAGCCTCTCTATCCCTCTGATCCTCTTGGTGCCTCCTCTGGCCTCGCTGCAGCAGCTTCAATAAAAAGGGAACAAATGAGGAAACACACAGAAGATTCAACATCCCATTTGGAAAACAGTGAGTAATGAACAGGCAACACTCTAGAAATTAATAAACACTGATCTAGAAGGTATTTTCAGAACTTTAGAGCATCCTGAAACAGATGACTGTAGGTTCTAATCAGTACTTTCAGTGTGTGTATACATATGTACACATACACAAAACATTTTTGTTTATATATGCACACAACTTATCTGAATTCACAGATTTCATTCACATGTTTCTTGAGCTGAAGAGATTTCTTTTACCATTTTGCTGTATTTCAACAATATATACACTACAGAGCGGTTACATAATTAAAAGCCTTTAATTAAAGAAGATTAATTACACATGAGATAAGCACAAACACTAAACAAACTGCTTCAGAGAAAACCCAGAATATGACCTACCAAAATGACTTTCTATGCAATTACACATGCTGTGAATTACTGTTTGTAGATAATTGCATGGGCTGTCTCCTTAAAGTCAACCGACCACACATTAAAGTTAAATAACATCAAACCAAAAAAAGAAGTCAGGGCTGATTGGGTTTGCAGTTAAATGTGCTCATTTTTTATATATCTCAGCATTAACACATTACTGGTTCAAAACCATTTCCCAGTGCTTGACCAAATGGACAAAGAAAAGGCAACACTTAGGTCTCTACATCCAGTAATGGAAAATTTTAATTGCTTTTGGGATCTCTGGCATTATTCTTCCTAGCAGACAGGGTCAGACCAGCTTTGCACCCAAAACTGCACATGCTGTAGTCCACAATGTCAAAGAATGAAAGTAAAGCAATAAGAAAGGGGGACTTTTTGGCCACACTTCAAGAGCTATTTATATTCATTAAAAAAAAAAAAAATCACAGTTCCACAGCCATCAGTGGGAACTGCAAATGCAGGGGAAGAGAGCTACACAATTCAGAAAGCCTTCAAAAAGGGAGTGGAAGCCCTAGAAACAGCAGAAAATGAAAAATTGCACTAACTTTTAATTGATCTTCTAAAGACAAGTGCGAATACTTTTGATAAATCTATCCAGACTATACATTTTGCTGACAAAGGAAAAAACCAAAGAAACACCCAACCCCAAAACTCCCCACAACTCTGCTATTTCAGTGAAAATTGTCTATTTTTGCATCTTGGCTATCTTTGTAGTCTAAGAAGGGAACTTTCAGAGACCTATTCACAATAGGTTTCCTGTATACAGAATAGAGATTTCCTAGACTGTTTTCTAACTTCATTTATAAATATTTCAATTACACTTCTCTTACCAAAAAGGTGTGGAAATGACAGGTTTACATTTTTAGGACCCTTTTTTTCCCAAAGGAATAAGGGAACAGAAACCAGCGCAAGGATGAATTCCACCAGCAAAAGAACCTGAAGTTCTAATTATAGTCTCCAAGGCAGATGCTGCAGAGTAGTCTGCCAAGACCTCTTTTATTAGCTAAATAACCTCAAACTATTTCAGGAGTGTAATCTATCAAAATGTATGGAAGAACAGAAGGCAATTTTAAATAAGTGTAATAACTGCTTTATTTATTTATTTGTTTATTTGTTTTAATTGCAAGAAACAAATAACCTTTCCAAAAGGCTGATGTGTATGGAAGGAGCTAGCCAGGGAAGTATGAAAGTCCTGGAGTAAAAACGTAATCTAGATCACAGACTGTATATATATATATATATCTGTATTTGTTGTGTGACATTTAATCAAACTATTAGAATCATGACATTTAAAAGCACCTGAGAACAAATTCTGCTCTATGGAAATTTTTGATGGCTACTGACTTCCAGAACCCAAAAATTTCACTATCAGCATGTACAGCATGGGCAGTGAGTAAAAACGAACACAAAGTTCAGGAATAAAATTGAAGGCAGAATGTTTTTTCCCCTTTTACCTGGTGATATATGGGGAAATCTGAAGCACAAGCAATTTGAAGCACAAGCAAATTATAAGCACGAGCCTATAGCACCTGCAGAACTTTAAACTGCTTAAATGTAACGTTAGTTTCTCCACATTGCATATGTTATAGGGGCATTATTTGTCTTTTGAGCTACCTTGAAATTCTGATGACAAAGATTGTGGTCATTTTATTTCCCCCTCCCTGGGTGCTGCTCTAGACTGCTTACTAGCCTTTGGAAAATTACTGCCAAGAAACAACAGCAACTGAGATATGGCTGCTGTTTTCTATTCCTTCATTATGCAAATACTTTGAAAAGAGAAAATATTGCGTGCAAGCTAAAAATAAATGGACTTGATGATCAAACCCATGCTTTATACCATAAATGCTGATGATCTCATGTAAATATTGATTCAAGAGAGGAGGCAATGTTTTGGTTAGGTCTAGACACATCATTACTGTACCAGCTAAGAGCAGCCAAAGCCCTGTGTGTGCCTGTTACAGAGAGATCTGCTGCCTTCTCAGTGACTCCTGGACTGCTGCAGGAACCCCCAGTGCAGGTGTGAGCTTTAACACCCGTCCTTGCAGTCCTGTGAGCACAACCAGGCTGAGGGCAACGCTTATCCATGAACACCATTTTATCGGGTGGCTTCAAACAATAATAACAGGTATTTCGTAAAGCTTCTGTAAATTGTTGGAACTCCAGGAGGAGAGTATTTCACTTACCTGTCACCAAAAAATAACCAATCCTCATCAAATACAGGTTTGAAGTGATGAAGCACCACCTCAAAATAATAAAATAATGCTCGCAGTGGTCTTCAAACAGCAATGAGCTCTCAGTCTCAACTCAATCCACACTGCTGCTTTGTCTCAGCTACTGCTTCTTTCCCTACTACAGAGAGACTTTTTCCTTTTTATTAGAAATATTGAAAGAACTCTTACCTTTCCATCTCATATTCTTTCATTCCTGGTTTTACTGCCTTCATTACCTGTAAGATACATATTAACATGGGACAATCATAGCAGGAGGGAATCTCATATTTATAAATTTATGACTTATGACTATCTCCAGAGGAACTTATAATACAAAAATATCATCTGTACTTTATTTAAATTTATATCAGTAGATGTATTTTAAAACTACATTGGAATCAATCTCATTTTAATCTTTATAAATGCTTGCAGTCTCCAGCAATAAAGCAAGTTTAATTGCCAAACTACTACATCCTAATGAAGTGTAGCTCATCAAAACACCAGTGTTTAATTCTGAAAGATGTGGCAAACTTGGCAGCAAGTCCTTTTGTTTTACTTTAGCAAAACAAAGCTATGAACTGGATTATGCTACAATGGAAGATTCTCTTTTATACTTTGCAATCTGAATCAACAGAAAACTACTGGAGTTAACACTTGTTTACAACTCATAAATCTTATTTTTGTTCTCAGATCTGCTAAGAATGTTCTACTCCTTTTCCTGTTTCTGTATTATAGAAATTCTAGGCAGCTGATCTACAGAAAAAATACTCTCAGATGCGAGACGATTACTCAAGGACGATAAAGAACCGAGGAGAATGAATGCAAATTGATTATCCCTTGACTTTTCAATTTTACAATATTCACTTCAAAACATTTTTACACCTCCCAGTTCAGAAATCTGAGCAGGAGCAAAGCCAGCAGCTGAGTCAGTTACCTCATCAGCTACTTTTACTTCAGCTTCCTTTGGTCATCATCACTCCCAGAACTCATGGCCTCTTTGCATCACTCCATGGAGCACAGGACTGACACCAGGAGAGCAGCACAACTCCAGGGTACAGTGCTGGGTCTGACCTGAGCAGCCTTGCTGAGAGCCTGGACTTGTCTTTGCCCCACTGGTGCAGCAGAACTGCAAGATTCAGCACTGCCCTGGGGGACAGACCCATCTCTGAGGAGCAACCTAAGGACTCCCTGCCCTGCCCATGGAAACACCTCTCCAGTCTGCAAGCACCTGCAGAGAGTTACCTGATAGTTAAACTTTTCACACCTGCACATGCTGACATGGGCCTGATTAATCTTCTTGATCTTTTCCTTCTCCATCACTGTGTAGGTATTTGTGCACACAGGACAGACAGATTGCAAGCAGGTCACCTTCTGCTGAGGCTCCAGCTCTTACCCAAAACCACACCTCATTTCTCACACATCACAAATGCACCAGTGAGTTCAAGGACAATGCAAGGTATATTACTGGGCTGTAATAGGAGGGATATTATCCTCTTATTTCTAGCCAGCCTTTCCATTATTTTATTACTAAGCAATTCTGGGTTGCTGGGAACATTTTCTGAGCACCACTGCTACACTAAGAGCAAAAATTATTAACACTAAAGGACCCATTACCTCTTTATGAGCTTCACTGGAGATTTTATTGGTGTAGCGCAGAACTTCCAACTCCATGTCTGTCTTAATCACACGACTTGAAGAGAGGGAGGACAGAGAGCATGTTAGGCTGCAACTTCACAGCTTAAGAATACACAATTAAAAAAAAAAAAACTGAAAATAACATGCATCACCCATTGGAAGATGAGATCAAGTACACCCCAAGAGCAAACAGCTAGTACAGTATTCATGACAGCAAAGCTTTGTTGGCTTTGATTCAGCATAAGCAAAACAATCTTACAAAGGGAAGTCACGAGCATTTCAAACATCAGCCTGCCCTGTTTAATACTTATAAACAAATGGTTCAACCAACATTTTTTTCAACTCATTCTACAATACATTAGGAACAAAAGCAATGCATTTCTGCATTTGTCATGACTCAAACACTGCCTCAAATGGAACATTTCTATAAGCACACTTGATTTACTTTTTAAACACCACTTGAAACTCGTTTACATCATTAAATTCCCAGATCTCCAGAACTTCTGTTCAGCACAATCCCAACTCCCACCTATTTGCAATTCCCCGAAAGGTGTGCAGGGGGTGGTGTGAAGAAATGCAATTTCTGTTTGGTATTAAAAAATCCAAACCACGAAATTCAGAAACCACAGCAGCAGTAGATACAGCCATGATCTCCATCCTTTCACATGCTTCGGAAGGAAAATAAAAAACAAACACCCCAAAACAAAGCAACCCCCTAAAAACCTAATCCTGCTCTTACGAGATAATGAATTTGTATAAGTTTTATGTGCCTTGACACTCTCTTCTGAACTCATCTCAAAAATTTACCATTTAATTCTTCTCTACTACACGTATTTCCACCGTGTATTTCAAATAAAAGCAGCTGTTTACTGGGACATGGACAGGAAAGCACTGTTCCATAATTCCTATTAAAAACCACATGCTCTTTCCACTGCTACACATACTGAATTCCCAGTATTTTTCATGCCTATCTCTAAGGCAGCTGTGAAGTACATTCTCACTGTTTACAAAGCACAGAACTACATCTCTGGAACTGCATGAAAACGTTTAAACTGTGTTTTCCATCTCCACTCCAGAGTTTGCAGCAGTTACAAAGCACCACGACTGTTGTGCTTCGAAACTGCCACCAAGACACCCCTTTTTACTGCACCACGCTCCTCCTCACGCTGCTGCAGAAAACTATTTGCTGTATTTCTGCTCCTGCAGTTTCTTTTAGTGAGTCCAGGAAACAGGTTTCTCAGCCATCAGTGCCTCTGAGGTGAGATCAGAGCGTTTCCCACCGACAGTGATTATTGCATTGCTACAGCTCAGCCACTCCCCTTCAAACCCAGCGTTCTGGCAAGAGCAAAGGTGCCTTTGTAAAATCCCAATATCGACCAAAATGCGTTTACAAACAGAAACGCAGCAGGGGGGAACTGACTGACTTTCTTAGCCAGTTGGAATATGACACAAAATAATCATCATGCACGTTGAGAACGTAAAGAACAAGGTTTTAAAATGCACACCAAAGTGCAAAAAATTACACTGGGATGGTAAACTCTGCTGACCACGGGTGAGGAAACAAATTTCTGCTTCTGTCTTTCAACCAAGACATAAAAAACTGTGGCTCAGATACATTCCAGTTAGAATGAGGTAGCAAAGGCTTATAGATTTTTTTTATTTTTTTTAAATCCTGTTCTTTGGAAGACTGCATGTGCTAGCAAGGTAATTTAATACTGGTTTGATGTGCCTTTATATTACTTTCAATATACAGTACATATTCCTGATCTGAAAGTGCCTGAAAAACAGGTTGTTTCATAATTCAGTTGTCTAATCTCTGCTGGAATCTGCTAGTAATACAAGTTAGTAACTGCTGCATAGCAAGTGCAAACAGTATTAAAACCCATTTTCCTCGACTTGGACATAAGGCTTCAGGGCTCAAGGTATTTATTTTGGATCACAGTTTCTCAGGTATCTTTCTGAATACAGAAATTCATGCTCAGCCTCGGACACAGTTTTTATGCAATGCAACCCCTTCATTTACACAAGATCAGGCAGTGAAATATTTTACAGGAGATGTTTAGTCATTCTGAGACCAACAAAACCCACTGCCCAACCATCAGCAGGGAAGGGAGGGAGGATGTGCAGGGAACAGGATCACTACTAGATACCAAAAAAGTCCCTGGTTTACTCCCCCCACATCCAAAATAAGGATAGGAAGAAAACCCCACCTTTGTTCATGAACTTCAACATTCTCTTAAAAACAGCTCTTGGACCAGTCACACACTCTGCATAAATGCACTAATATTTTAATGGGAACAAATAATTTCCAGACTCCAGCTAATGCAACTGTGAAAATGGACAGATTCAGCACGGAAGGCAGCCCTCAGATTAACAGGCACTCAGTGCCATCAAGCTGAAAGACAAGCACAAGTCTCTGACTGTCAGGACTGGCCTAACATTTTCAGCTTTTTTTTTTTTTTTCCCCTCATTTTAACACTGTAAAACCATTTCCTCTTCCTAATTCTCCTCTTTTGCACACATTCTGTGCTTTTATTTGCACTTGGCCAGATGAGCAGCTGGTCTTTTCACACATATCAGCCATCCAACAGGAGAGGGAAGCTTTAATATAAACAAGCATCATTTCAATCCTGAAATCACATTTGGGCATTTTAAACGCCTGGATACCAAATTTCATGCCCAGCCTCATCAAGTGGTCAGGAGCATACAGAATTCGAGGCAATTAGGAAGCTGAAACTCACCTAACTCGATCATATTTTCCCAAACTGGTGCTTTCCTCGAAGATACACAAATGTTTGCTTCTCTCTGTGCCCTCTGCAGCCCTGATCACACCACCAGAAGTATTTGTTTCCAGTTATCAGCTCAGGGTTTTATCAGACACCTGGTTTTGCTGCTTTTTAGTACATGTGCACAACCTTAATGCCTCCTGCCTGTGACGTGCATGGAAAACAGCTGGGAACATCCACTCCTCCTTGTCCTTCTGGAAACATTACATTTACAGACCACCTAACAAGTGGAGATGACGCCCATGTAGGCAGACCCCGCAGTCCTGCCTCGCCTTCACCCTTTCCCACCTCTGCCGTTACCTTTCCACACTTTATTTTTGGAAATTTCTCTCCCACAGTTGATATATTTATGCTCTTCTGCAAGGCATAAAAACTCGCTGAGTTAGGATCAAATGCAAAGGAGAGGCATCAGAGCACAATTCTGAAATTCAGGGGCATGAACACCAAACATAGGAGTTCAAAAACATGTTAAGAGGTTTATAACACTGGCAGAAAAACCTCTGAAAACACAAAAAGCATATGCACGGCTTTAAGACAGTAACATACAGATCACTTTCCCCAAAGAAATAATTATAGCTTTCCATCAAAGTAATACAAAATACAGAACATATGAAATCTTCCAGTTATAACCATCAAATCCCATTTTCACTGGGGTTACAGGAAAATACAGTATAAACAGGCACAAAAAGAGCTGCACATTGCTAAATGTTTACTTCTAGCACCACCACAATTATGGTAGGCAGACACTGGTAAAATACAGTAACAAAAGGCCATTTTGCTAAGTGCTAGTCTAGAAAACCCTCCTTCTGATTAACAGGGAGATAATTCCGACAAGTTTGCATTTCATCTTCTGTTCCATGACGTTTTCTTTCCAAAACACTGAAATCAATACTTAGTGTATACATTTCACTATCAAATCTGAAATGGAAGCCCTTAAGTTTAAAATGAAAGTTTTTTAAATCTGTTTGGAAACGCATCCACTCAATAAAATAAAATAAAAAATAAAAAAAAAAAAATCCAAAGGTCAAGTTCTTCTCTGTTTTATCCTTATGTTCCGTTCCAAGTCAGAAAACGTTGAAATCTTGGAAAAGGATGAATAAGCAAGGGAGGCAACAGATCCTTTAATCACAAATGCTTCGCCCCTTGTCAGTATTGAACCATCTTTTTTTTTTTTTTTGCATTTTATTAGAGGATTGTATAATCCTGGAGTTGTCTTTTTGTAGCTCCCAGTTCTCCCTGGCTGGTTCAGAAAGCTCAGCCATTTCATCTCTTGCTGGTGGTTTGACAGCAAGGCACAGAGGAGTTTTTCTGACAAGCACCATGTAAAACACAGCAGTTCAGAGCTTGCTGAATCTGAAATGATAGGCATCCCTGCAAGGAGATGATTCAAAGGATGCAGTTTCCTACCCTAGAATACAACCCAAAAATTCATCTTCCTAAAAGAAAAATTTTCTTCATTCTAAAAATATTATTGCTTTCCAAAGACATTTTCTTGGGCAGTAACTTGACATTCCAAGGAGATTTCTGCTTTAGTAAGCCTTAATATACATAACCTGTCATTCTCATATCGATTTCAGCAGACACTTAAATCCTAACAATAGTCTTTAACACACTTCTGACTCAAAATGAAAGCCACCAAACCCAATAAAACCTTTTAAAACACTTCTGAATGCAAATCTGAGCTTTGGCTTCACCTAGAACTTCCTTTCCTTGAAAGCCAGGTGGAGGGAAGGTGCACCCCAAGCATTCCTCTTCCCCGAGACTGCAGGGAGGACAAAGTCAGAAGTCCAGGCTGGCACTCACAGATCACTGAAGAGATGATTCTCTCTACCCCAGCTCCAAGTGCTGCCTTTCTACTGTGCTCTCCCTCTCTCAGTACAACCTCCAGGGCATGGACCTCATGGTCACCTGCACCTGAGCTTCCTGAAGAACATTCAACCACCCATTAATTGAAACCACAGAGGAGGAAAGTTATCTGGTGACACCCTGGAGAGGGGGATGGAAACAGGCTGAAACAAGTCTGCAGGCCTGATCCAAAGCCTTCTGCAGCTCAAATTGTCATCTCCCTCTCTTCTGTACTGGGGTCCAAATTCTAGTAGGACAAAACAGGCAAAGTTTAAAAATGAGTTCCCTGAGCCTTCTGTGCCACAAAGCCCTCACATTCCCCCTTACACTGGTGAGCAGGAGCAATGAGCCCCACTGCTACACAGAAACGTCACCTTTTGAAAACTCTCCATCTTCTGAAACCATTTTGATGTTCAAAAAACAGCTCCACAGCTTTCAAGTTGGCAATTAGCTGCAGATGAAGGCAGCAGCAGACAGTTCTCAGTCTATGTGCTAATAATAAACATTAAAAATGATAAATGTAGTAGCACACAATACAATACAGGGATAGTGAGAGTGTACACTTGCCTTTTGTATTTTGAGAATTTAGGCTTATCTGTCTTAACTAAGGATTTACTTCCTCATTTCTAGATTAATATACCAAAAAAAGCATAGATAAAAACCTAATTCATTAACAAAAATGTTCTATCTTCAGGTAATTTCCTAAATGGAAAACTAGAAAGCCTCAGTTATGGAACAATCCTGAGGACAGAGTCAGAAATGCTGATCAAGGGAGGAAAACTGGTAAAATGCAGTAGTTTTGCATTTACTCACACTCTAATTTGTCTATCCCAGATAGGCTACACCAGAATTCCCAAAGAATTAAAAGGATAGTGACATGAATAATAATTCAACAAAATGAAGGCTACTAAAATAAATCCTAGAGAAGGAATAACACCTAATAAAATACTACCTGTTCAAAGTTTTGATCTACTTTTGATTTCTGTTGCCAGAATATAAATTATCCTCAGTTCTCTTCTTATTCATACAAATTCATATTTACATGAATGTGACTTAACTCCTAACACACCCTATAAAAATGTGTATCCAGACACAACGTTAAAGAAATGTTACATGAATTCTTTGCTTTTGAAAATGCTGCTACCTAGCCCTGTTTTTACTTTTGCACATTATTTCCACTCCATAACATGAAATCAGCTTAAAATTAAAACTCAGATCGTAAAGTAGGAGGCTTCTGCAGAAGGAATCTCTCTGCAGCAATGGTACAATAAAAGCATGTTCAACAGCACTCAAAGAGGAAGGTTTTATGCTACTCACCATTCTGCAATTTCAGGATGAAGGATTTTGTTGTTCACATTAAATCTACAAAAAACCAAAAGACATCAATATTGAAAAAGCAGCCAGACACATGTATTTACTCTTTTTTTTTTTTTTTAAACTGTGTCTTCTCTGAGGAAGTAAAGTGAAGTGAAAGCAAATATTGTCTGGGAGTTCAGCATAGAGGAGACTGCATACACTCACCTTCACTGCATTTAATTTTGAAACACATAAGAATAAGTCAGATACATAATTTTAAGGATTTACAGAACCCAGAGTAACAGTATTTTTGAGACATACTTATTACCCTTCTTCCACCAGAGTGACCTCCAAAGGTGCCTTCCAAATTATGCTGGGATTTTAACTTTGCTCCTCAAACACCCCTCAATGAAATTAAACACGAGGAATTGCTGATTTCAGCCTTTGTTTTGTGCCTTCCCATTTTTGCGTGCACAGAAGGTGGCATGTGATAAACAAGCTTGCTTGGAGGATCGTGAAAAGGAAAACAACTCTCCGTGTCTTTTCCAATCACAGGAGAGGCAAAGCAAAAGCTTCCACCTCACCTTGGCCTCTAACTGCTTTTCTGTTTATTTTCTGCATTAGCAATTCATGTATTCTTGGAACTATTTTGAGGCCCTCTAAACAATAACACTGCAGTGGCCAATAGAGTAAGAAGCTGAGTAATTAGGTGGAACACAAATGGATTTTCAAACATTGTTCAAGGGGTTTTTTTGCTTACAATTTAAATGCCTAAGGAGTGTTCTGCATCAAGGATATTTTCGTCTGACTCAGGACTGTTGGCTCCTCAGTTATGGCTTTTGAGAGAATTAAAATGCTCCAAGGCTCCCAACAGTTCTTCAAAACCATGTTGTAAGGCAACAATTCATTTTCCCACATTTTTCAAGGAAAAATTAAATCTATTCCAGGTTATTAACCATTCTTTATACCTCAGAAGGGACCAACTAAAGCACAAATCCAATTTTAAAAATTATTTAGAAGTCACTTCTAATTGTCCAAGGGTCTTCCCACATCCTCAGAAAGGAGAAAACAACCCCTTTTTCAGAAACAGATGCTCATAAACTTACAAAATCCTAATAAGAAGAAGGCTGATAACTCTGTGTTCCTATCCAAGATACAAAGCAAAAACTTATCACAGTATTCAACAAGGACAAGCTGTATGGTATTCAGCATTATGGGTATTAATGAGAAATCACTGTAAAAAAAATCACTCAACACAAAAAGCCACCAGTCACAGAACAATGCATCATCATGGAATAAAACTGGTCACCTGGAAACAAGAAAGTATCTAAAGGGCACATTTTCCATTTAATCATCACCATCTCGAAAATAATTACCTATGTACATCAATGCAGAAATGATTCTGGAATGGAAGAGACAGTAAAATACAAATTTATAGAGAGGAAAATATATGAATGACATAGTAAAAAAATCAATCTATAACATTACTAACAACCCAAAAGCCTGAGCTCCCTGCCTGGCTGGAAAGCACACCAACTGACACCACCACAGAAAACCAAGACACAGAAGAATTAAGCTGCAGCTGTAACAACAGGCAGAAAACTCCCAATATATGTCAGACAGAAAACAGATCAATGAAGTCAAGTGTAAGGAGACCCTGCAGCACTGCAGAAAGCTCCAACTCCAGCTCTATGCAAATAAGAGTAAACTATGGTTAGTGTAAAGGAACAAAAGAAAATAAAGGGCAGGGAGGGGCAGTTACAAAAAGCACCAGCTTAGACTCTGAAAATCCGCATTTCGAGAACCTGACGTGCTCTCTTTAACCACAACCACAAAAGGATGAAATCCAAAGCAAATCAAACGAGCCAAACATGAACCTCACAACAGAAGACTCTCTCATCCGAGCATTAGGAAATAGGGGGAAAATTGTACAGTGCTGTAGGTTTATAATAGCTCAAATAACAGTTTTAGGAAAGCCATTTCAGACACAGAGATGTACCATCTGCATCACAGTCCCCAGATTTGACCTTTCCAGGACATAAAGGCTCTTCTTGAACTGTCTGTGCTGCCAGAAATGCAAGTTTTACCTGTTGGCTGGGACCACCTACTACGGGGCAGCTCCTTAAAATTCTCATTGCTGTCAACTGGGGCAGCTAATTCAACAGACAGAGAGACAGCAGGATTGAATCAAGAGGGTGCTGGGGGTGGAGGAGAGGCAGGAGCTCATCAGGTGAACAGCAGTTTTATCTCTCACCCGAAAGACAGACTTTGTGATGCAGTGTCAAGTAGAAAACAAGATGTTAGACCTCCAGGACACAACAGCAATTCATTTGTGGGAGAGAATCTATTGTAGGTCACTTTTCCAAGGCAGTTAAAGATTGAACTGTCCCAGCCCCACTCAGCCTGTGGGTTCTGTGTGAGCGGCTGCAAGGCCACCTGTTTACAATTGTGAGATTTCTAAGGCAGGTGACTCAAATTATGTGCCACTGTGGTTGCTGCTGTGCTTTAGGAATGGTGCTTCCCAAATTAGTGCTCCCACTAAAACCATGCCACTGCTCCCCCCTCCACCTGGAAGCACAAAAGGCAAAGATCACGATTTGAGATAAGAGCAACTGACTGGGAACAGCAATGAGATAAGAAAATTAACAGTTACAGCAGCAATATTAATAATAAAAGGTATAAGACAAATTATTTACATGGTTTTGAAAAACCCTGACAATAAACAAAACAGTGGACCTTCCACACTTCTCCCCTGGAAGGAACCCCTTCTGCTCCCAAGAGAGGGAGAGTTTCCCTGCCCCCAGCAAAGAGGTGAGGAGGGACAGAATAAATCGGGGTCCTGGCCATGCCCCCTCCCTGCTATTGCAAAAAATTAACCCTGTCTTGGCCAGAATCAGGACATTTACCCACAAGGCAGCTAAACAAACCATGTCCTAAAAGCTACTGCTTACACTCAAGGGGAAGAGCTTTTCACCATCAAGTACACGAACAGTGTTTAACTCACGTAATTTGTGCACAAACCCCCACATAAAATCACCCTGCCTTGGCCCCCCAGCAAAGTTTTGATTTCACTAGACAGTAAACAACTTACTCTTACAAAACATGTACTGCCCTAACGTTAAGAGGATCACGCAGAGCAATCTAATTCTACATTTTTCTGCAATTTGCAAATTGACAATACTTAGATGATGAGATATGTGGTCTTGAGGAAGAAAACAAATTGACATTTGCTACAGTTGCAATCTGTAACATATTAATGCTCCCATTTAATCAACAGAGAAGTAAAAAATAGTCCACTTAAAGGCATGTCCAAATTGATTTCGTACTCAGTTCTCCTCTAACATGCAAGGCAAATTCATTAGTTAAAAACCCCCTAGAAATCTACACCTCCCGTGTAATAGCACGCGATAATGAGACCTCTTTTTTGTCAGTTTAACAAATACACTTTGTGTGTCTACAGTGATAAAAATCTAAAACATATTCATACACAATGTTAGAATTTTCTCCTCCTCAGCATGGAGAGTCGCTCTTTTAATGACTGACTTCATTACCAGCATGACAAAAAGGACATTTAGGTGGTCTTCACTGTCATACCCAACAGGTGCAGTTCTGAGGGAAAGAAATTCACTGCAAAACTTTAAACATTAGGTACAACTGCTTAAACTGTCCATCATTTACATCAACTGATTCTGAGGGTGAAAAAAAAAAATCAACACAGTGAGCAAAGATTTATTCAAGAGGGTTTTTTTAAAGTATATGGCACAGGACTGTTCAACAGTACAGGTTCAAAATCCACGTTCTGTGTGGTGAGTCACATCCTCCCAAAGCATTTTTGCAAGGACTACATAAGTGACATGATTAGACTAAAAAAAATCCTGCACATTTTCCAGGCTGAGAAACAGGTCTATGAATTAGGGAAAGAAAACCACCAACACAGAAGTTGGCCTTTATTAGAAAACAGAAATATGTATTTCTAGAAAAGAAATCTGCCTTCCACGCTTGAGGCATCTGGAGCAAGAGAGAGAGCAAGTCACTTCTGCAAACTAAACTGATCTGGGGGGAGCTACCAGGAATACAGAATTAGTGAACAGTGCAGGTCTCCTGTCCTAAGCCCCTGTCCCACACTGGTCCCTCCACTGAACCACAGAACCACCCTCTGCTGAGAGGGGCAGCTCCCCACGAACCACCGGTCTCCATCTGAGGGCAACACAGGAACTAATGAAAACCAAGATATAATTCACTATTATGGGCTCTATAATCAGGATAAAATCAAGTTTGACTACTGCTAGCACGACAAAAATGACTTAGGGTTGATCTTCAGGGCACAGAAATAACCCATGACCACAGCTGTCATTTTGCCTCAAATGACTATTTATTGCACTACGAAAATTAATCAAATAGCTTAGGTAATAACGTTCCAGAAGAAGTTCAAAAAGGCAGGGAAGCCACATCATTAGGGCAAGAAAAAGACAGCTTCTTGACAGAAGCTGAGGAACAGCCTGCAAAGAGAGCGAGATTCAGCTCTTTCAGGAAATTATCCATTATTTCCAGTATTATCCATCATCAAAAAAACCCACCAAGGAAACCCCACAGCAGGCCAAGTCAGCCTAGGAGAAAAAAAACACATATGGGAGCAGGAGGAACATAAAAGAGCCCTGGCAAGAAATAGATCTTGGCCAGGCAGCCAGAAAACAGAAACAAACAGGGGCCCAGGAATAAAATCAGAGCATCTTCTCCAGGGCAGAGCCAAGGATGGAGAGAGCCAGCAAGGCACAGCCCCAGGCAGGAGGGAGGGAGGGCAGATTGAGGGGACACATTGCTCAGTATAAACTCTGTGGGTTTAGTCCCCTTGGAAACCACCAACACATCCAAAATACATGTTTCTATAAAGGAAAGATTGGCTCCAGGAGAGGTGGAGAAGCAGGAATGCTGCCATTGGTTCGGGTCTGTGCTGAAAACAAGTATCAGATGGACTGGTTTATACACACAGTTAGAAAAACCTGAGGAAGCTCTCCCCCTCCTCTGGACCCCTGATGGACCACGCACACCAGAGACAGAAGCAGCATCAGGAAGATTAAGGGAAAGCTGGAGCAACAAGTGGTTTGAGGGTGCAGTATCTGTCAGATGAGGGGAGTTGATGCAGCAACAAAATCAATGCACGCTGTTCCATACCATGAGCACTGGAGGGCAAGATACCAACCAGAGCTGTCAAAGGGAGCAAAATGAATGACCCGGTGCCTAGGGGTGGAGAGGGCTGAGCATGTGCCAAGCCTCAGAGGAGAAGTATCTGCTAAACAGCTGGAAATCACCCCTAAGGAATGGAGAAGCACTCCTGGAGCACACCAACAGCATCTTTACTGCTAACCAGGAAGCCAGTGCTTAAACATCATTAATCCCTTTAAGTGTTGTAGGAGACATGCTATTAAAATCTCAAATCAAGTGCTAAATGGAGTGGCTTCCTAGCTTTATGTTGACTAGTGAAATGTCTTACTAATTAATTAAACTCTAGTGTTTAGTGAAATTCAGGGGGGAAAGAAAGGGTTTTTTGGTACTTCAAGCAGACCTTTGTACATCACTCCAATAAAGAATTACTGCTGGAGTTAATAACTGATTATATTTCAAGCAGAGGTGTTTCAGATAAAACTGGAGGTATTGCTCCACACAGACTTTGAAGTCCACCTGTACCTGGACAGCATAAGATGACTACCTGTGTGGTCAAAGCAGCAGAACTCACATTGGTTGTAACAGCAGAACAGACACCAAACACTCTCTGAAAGTATTAATGGAATTATGCATTATGGAATAGTTTATATTTAATTCACAAAAGGTGTTTAAATGCCTGGCACCTGGGTCCTCAAAAAACCCTGACAGAACCATTAAGCTCCCATTTCTGCTGCAGAGGGGAGCACAAAGTTATTATGGAATCAGACTGCAGATCACTTGACACAGAGAAAAGATGATCCCAGCAGAAAGGCTCTCAGACTGCACAACTGAGAGCCCAAACCTGCAGCAAGTTCTGTGCAGGACCATCTTCACTGCAGGACTAACGTGCTGCTGACAGAGAGGGAGGAAAACACAGCGGGGTGAGTGGGACACAAGGACCAACCATAGAAAAAGGCCTCAACATCTCAGCACCAGTGTTTATTTTAACAGGCTTTTTAATGGGAGCAATGTGTTTCTTTTTTGCCACACATTTGAGCTAAAACAGAAGATGATCTCATTTTAAGGTATCAGAACAGAACAGACAGTTTTATTTCATTAAAAATTGAGCCCATCGTCCTCGCACCCCAGAGCAAGCTGTGATGTGTTTTTATTTTCTGCCTTTTCAAAATACCACATGCAGGAAGGCATTTTAAGCCCACTAGTAGTCAAACGTCACAAAAAGACAACATCAAGGGACACTAAAAGATCACATCTAGGCAGTGATCTTATTTTTTGTAATTTCTGATTTTATTTTACACCTGCAATGCGACATCTTTTCAGAATATCGTGCCTACCAGAATTCCTGATATCAAGCTCAGTATTGTGCAAGGAAGTCAGTAAAAGAAAGAAATTAGAGATTAATTTTTCTGAAATCTGAAAATCAAATATTCCAATCCCAAAAGTGGAAATGTACATAAGAGGATGGGTATATTTGGGTTTAAATAGTTACAGCAAACACAGAAAAAGAGAAACATTGGATTAACTTAGATGGAAAAGAGATTAAAAAAAACCAAAACCTCTCTATTTCAAGTCAGTAGAAAAATGTATCAAAATTTCTTTGGAAATAAAATATTCAGCACCTGATCTGCCATTCAACATCCTGTCATTAGGAAAAAAACATCATTTAATTTGAAATATAAAATGAGTTCAACATAACCATGCAACCATTAGTGTATAAAAAAGCCTTGTCACTTACTGGCTGATGCCCTCAAATGAAGCTTCTTTGGAGACGTTTCCACTGTCGGTATTAACGCCACGCTGGGAGGAAAAGGATTAAAAGGACCATAATTATGAGCCAAACACAGGTGTTTAAAATTTAAATTGTGGGGAGAACCCAATTGCAGTAAGTCTTTAAGACAACTTAGACATAAGTTTACTTGAACCTCTGTAAATAACAAGGCCCAGACTGTTTGTTCAAATGCAGTTCAATATAACAAATAATCAGTTTCACAGGAGACCAGAGCAGAACTCCGGTCAGGATGTGCTGCTCAGGAAAAAGACAAGCTTTGATTTCTAATGCCCTTGTCTTGAGAGAGAGCTGCGAGACCTTTATAATAATTATAAAGGGCAGGAGAATGAAAAACAGGGAAGGCTTCTTCTAAAGTAATTTCATTTTAAAATAAATTATTACGCCCTGCCTTGGCAATGCTTACTATTTAAATTTGCTTGCTGCTCCCCCACAGCTTTCCATCCAAGCAAGCAGCATAAGCAGGAGTATTTTGGCTGCTACCCAGCAGAGGAACACTTATGACATGTGCCTGGGAAACCCTACAGCGCTCCAGGTCTGCATCTGGAGTGAGACCACAGGAGGAGAGGACAAGCTTTCCACTGGCAGGGGAAAGGGAAGTGCTTTTCCCTTCCCTGAATACTTCTTCAGGGCAGTGGGAGCCGTGAAAGCCCCACAGCACCATCCTCTCAGCCAAAAATCATGTGAAAATTCCTGAGTACAACAGGATGCTCACAGAGTGGTAACTACTCAGCAACTCCACGTGCAGAAAATGCACAGTAAGAAGCACAGGATGGTCAAACATTCCATTTCCCTCATTTCTCTTAAGAAACATGAAATTAAGACATAGAGGCATCTTTTAAGTGTATGTATGTGTATACAAATATAAATGGAAGAAAGACTAAAAACTATTTCGGGCCTCTGTCCTTAAAGGATAAAGAATTCAGATCTCAGGCCATGTGACTTCTTGAGAAGGGAATTTTTTTTAAGGCTTCTGTCTGATCACTATCATGGGAAAAGAAATCCAGGAGCTGCCACTGCTTCTGCTGTAAGGGAAAGCTCAGAGTCAGCAAGTCATTTCTTATACTGGAGACAATAAAACAGATACTTTTAGTAGTGAGAGGGTTTACAAAAACTCTGTAAACCAGGAAAGAACCAGAGAGAGATGACAGGGAAGAAGGAACTTGCAGTCTTTACCCCTACTCACTGATCCTTCTTCCAAAGAAATAAGTAAGCACCATATAAAATACTTGTTTCCCTCCTTCCAGAAGTTGTTCTTACTAAACCACTCTATGTGGGAAAAGTATTCCCGGCATCCTTGTGGGATTCCCACAGAAAAGCCCAAAGATGCTCCTGACATGACCAGAAAGGGGGACAGAAGAGGAAAAAGGAGTTTGGAGTCATTGTAGACAGGACCAGGAGCATGGATGATTGTTAGACAGGCTTGCCATGTTTTAGCAGAAAACCAATAGAGCTTCTGGCAGGCAGAATGCAGACTGGATGAGGCCACAGGTTACAAATCTTGAAATCACAGAGGGGCCAGAAGACTAAATTGTTATACACAGGTGGCCTCAAATTTGGCATAAGATTGTGAGGAAAAGAGAGGGAGTGACAGTGCAAAGAAATGCTAAATAAACTCATCTCCTTACTGAGGAAAATTTATTCTTCAGAATATAACTTACCAAAGTGAGAAGCACAGCAGGTTTCTTCGAAGCCAAGACACTGGATATCTAAAAAGAAGTTTTAGATTGCTGTTATTTTTCCTTTTTTTTTTTCTTTTTCATAATCACATTGATACCAATGCCATCATGGATTCACTGCATAAAAAGTAAACAAGCTGCAAAGACAAAAATGTTCCCCTGATACCTTTCAAATGCTGTATTACCTGAGACATGCAATAAGAGACAGCAGAATACAAATATTTAGACAGAAATGCAGTGATCAGGTTGCTGGTGTCCTTTAAAGTCAGAAATACCAACTACACTGAAGTTTAAGTCTATTGTCATCATTAGGAAGACACAACATACGAGCCAGGAAGTTGTAAAGTCACACAGAAATAAGAAAAAACTGAATACTCAACCCTCAACACAATACTGCATAGAAAACACACCTGCACTAATATTGTTACGTTACAACGTGCTAAATGATTAGCAATCAACATTTATTCTTGTTATTACTAGTAAACCAGTCACCTTTTACTGACTAATCCTTCTATTAGGCTCCTCCAAACATTCACAAACTAAGAATAAAATCTTTGGGCCTGTGGAGAGCTGGGCTTTCAGAGCAGCTGCAAAAGGTGGGCACTGAACCCCACACTTCTTGAGGCAATGAACACGTGACATAATTCCACAGAGCACAGTTCTACCAATTTTAAACCAGTTTAACAGCACGTTACTGATATGATCAAAGGAAAGCATATGGCACTGAGGTTTAAAAACACCAATTCCACCCTTTTATTTTTTTGTTTCTTAATCTCACAAAACATCAGGATAACACACACCAGCTGGTTATCTGTTGACCTAAAGCACTCCTATAAATAAGGCCCCTAGTGTCCTGATGGTGGCAAACCCATTCCTTGGCAAACCAGGCAAAAGTTATAGAAAGAACCTTTGGGAGCTGGACAATTTTGCTGCAAGCTCCAACAGCTTCTCACTTCAGTACATATAAGCCAGGTCAAAAGGAGCCTTTATTTTTTAATTTTATTTACTGGTCCACATAAAGAGCTCTCTTTTTCCCATTAATGATGTTTTTAGGCAGTAAGGAAGCAGAGAATAGAACTGCAATAAAGACAGTTGCTGATGGAAAGTGACCCAAGACAACCAAGGTGACCCAAAAGAATATGATTATTAAAAATGAAACATGTATTTCCCACTTACAATTTTCACTGTCTGAGAGACGAGCATTGGAGTGCCTGCCACTCCACACGACTCCAACTCACACATGTCAAAAAGCAACCTCCCCACAGCTTCCTCCACTCCCAGCCTCTGGCATACAGATCAAACTTCACTTCGTAGCTGGACTCATTATGAAAATGAAATGAAACCTCCACACAGCTGGCAAGAGCAAAATTTTTGGTCTAGACAGTCAGAGTCAGTGCTCTGCAGGAACAGAAGTATCAGAGTCGTCTCCTTCAAGCTGCTCTCCATGACAATCCCCCCCAGAGCCTGGCAGGAACACTGTCCTGGCCCTGCTGAGCCTTCCTACCGAAGGAAAGATAGCTGGCCAGGTGCACAAGGATACAAACACCTGCTCGGGAATGAAATGACAAACCTAACTAAGCAAGGCACACTTGCACTCAGAAATGTGGATATATTTGCTTATTCAAGCAATAAGGTGGTTCTACAGAAAATAAGAGTGAGGCAGGCAGCCTGTCCTCACAGCTTTTCGGAGGCATAAAATAAATGCAGGCTCCCAAATCAGAGATAGGATGTGCAACCTCCCTGACAGCAATCTCCTCAAATCTCCAAGGCATTGCAAAAAAAGGTATTTAGTGACAATTTCTGCTGGATAAAGATGCAGATTGACAAGTCTCATCATGCACAAGACACATTTATGAGACTGCCTTTGGATTAAGAACTTAAGGGAAGCCTTAAAAAAAATAATAAAAATTTACAAGCGCCTTAAAAGACAGAAGGACATTTTCCAGTAAAGGGGGAGGGAGAGAAGGTCCCACTAAGTCAGGAGACATCCAGTAAGCAGAGGACTAAAATTAAGCAAAATCATTGCTACTTATTGATTTTGTATTCAGAGAAAAGAATGTCCAGGGACACAGACAACTCACCTCGGTCACATAGTGGGCTTCATCCACACCGTATTTTTTCTTGAAGAATTCGGGGGGATGAATCCTTTGGAAAACAACAAAAGGAAACATTTGGGTTTAGCCTTGCTGGTATATTTAATAAGGCCACATATAGAGAAACAATATTCTATACTATCACAACAATAGCATCAGATATGAGGAATGTTTTAATAATCTTATCCTTGACTCCATTTCTAAAAATAGGAGGCTACACAGAAAGTTGCCACAGCTACAGAAATCAGTGTGCTTTAATCCAGTTCAGGTTTGACAGTTAGATTGCATGGTCTCCTCTGAATTAGAGGGTTTTTTTCCTGTTCTATGCAAGACAGTTTTATGAAGGATTTTTGCCATGGATTTGTGAAGTTTGGGCAACTTTACACGTCCATGTCCAAATATTCTCCGCTCTTTTCTCCAAGTATCCAACATCTAGACTTTTTTCTAAATGCAAGAAGAGTGTGAAGGATCTGCTTGCAGCCAGTCCCTTCAGGCTCTCCGCTGGCTCCCCTACCAGCAGTTGAACTGCTGCTCATTCCCTCACTGAACAGCAGCAGCCAGTTATACAGGAGACTTCAATCTCTGATTACAGTCTCTATCTCCCCAAAATTGAAATAAATACCATCAGTGTAATTCTGAAAATGTAAACTCAATAGGGAAAATAAAAACAAACAAACAAAACAAAATAAAACAAAAAAAGAGGGGGGGAAACCACAAAGAAAAAAAAACCACCCAGTTTACATCCTTCCACAGAGTAAAGGCTACAGGAGTTTAAAAAAACATGGCTGGAAGAGCCAGAGTTTGGAGGGTCCTGTGCATTTTGCTTCCTGGGAGACAGCAGGAGAACAAGAGGTGTGTGCAGGACCGAACCCTCAGTGGGGTAAACACAAGATGACAAGAGCACAGGACCAATTGGGGAAAGAATACAAGAAAGAGGCTGGAGGCCACAGAAGATTCTAATCCTCGCAGTGAGGACCAGCAGAAGAGGTGGGACAGACAGCTCAGCATCCTCAGGAGGTGCTCCACCCCAAAGGGACGAGGTGATCCACACCTCCACAGCCATGCCCCAGCTGCCAGCAGGGCCAGGTGGTTGCAGCACTGGCTTATGCCTGTTTTTTTCAATCTTGTGTGCTCGTTTATCATTTACATTCCTTTATGCTCCAAACAGTACTGGGCTGTGGCATGAACAACAACATGAAAACCTTTATGGTGTTCTAAAGCAGTAAATCACAGATTTTAAAAAATTTATTAATCTGGGAAAATACTACTCAAAAGTAACACAGAAATACCTCATTATATGTTCCCTTTTGCAGTGCTCCTTTTGTGGACTCTTCCCATCACTGATGGAGATTTCAAAGCAATTAGCATTTATCTTTTCTCCCTGGCTAATTTCATATATAATTTTAAAAAATCACTATTTCCTCTTATCTTTATATACTCTGTATATTATAGTTCCCTTACCTCCAACTTTTGCATACTCTGTTTCTCCTATAGGCATCTCCTTTTGCCCCCCTTCACTCCTCAGACACTGAAGTACTTTGGAATATTCCAGAAACACGATGAACCGATTTAGCACTTTCCAGTTTTGTTCTCTTTTACAGTCCCAACCAACTCATCTGGTAGCAGAAGAATCCCAGCTGTAAAACCAGCTGATGTCTGGCCAACAGTAATTCATGGTAATGTATGCTCTTTGGAGCAATACCTCCAAAGCACCTTTCTGTAATTAGCTGCATTGTTTGAATCACAGAGCTGCTTATTGTAAAGTAAATATTTCCTGAAAGTATATGCACAAATGTGCTGAATTGTATTCACTTCATTTGATGCAGTTAAAGTAAGAATAAGTCTTGTTTTCCATCACTGCAGTGAGAAAACTTCTGTATTTTCACAAGCTGTTTTTCAACTTCTTTCTTTGTTGTTGTTGTTGTTGTTGCTAGTTGCCTCCTATAACTGTGTGGCCTACAGCAAACTTCTGCTAATTTAATTCTTGGGTTATGGTTAATATTAATCCATTATTGATTCTATTACAGCTTTAATCCCTCCAACGTCTCTTTTTATGTACACTACGACTCTTTTGAGGAACAAAAGTAGCTCATCGTTCTTTCAAGGCTGAGGAGTTTTTCTCTACTTTGAGAGAAAGAAAACAGCAGCTTCCCACAATCCTCCCTCCTCTCTCTCAGCTATTAAACTAGGTCATCTTCTAGACACTTCTGACTCCATCACACCTAATGACAAGCTGCCACGATTCCCAGATGTGCACCTCCCTGCTCATCTTCTTCTGGCTGTCTCACTCAGAAGCTGGCAAGACTTTTAGCACGTAGAGAGCCAGACTTCTCAGCTCCTCTCTGAAGCACTCACAGCTCTGCCTCACTTTTTTTATCCAGCCATTTAGCACCTCTGACTAGATGGTAAAATAAATTCATATACACTTCCCACGAACTACCATCCCACGGGAGCCACCACGCTCCAGTGACGAAGCTGCCTCTCCCACTGGGAAAATTTCTGCAAAAACCACCCCTGCTGCGGAACCACACAGGTGCAAGGGAAAAGTGCCCATGGAAGTCTGTGCTGGAGCTGGAAAATTCTGCGCTGTCACACAGAGAAAGCAGTATAGAAAGCAAACCAAAAAGCTCAGGGAGAAAGA
>NW_020956369.1:333419-335168 GCF_003031625.1 Empidonax traillii
TCCAGTGACGAAGCTGCCTCTCCCACTGGGAAAATTTCTGCAAAAACCACCCCTGCTGCGGAACCACACAGGTGCAAGGGAAAAGTGCCCATGGAAGTCTGTGCTGGAGCTGGAAAATTCTGCGCTGTCACACAGAGAAAGCAGTATAGAAAGCAAACCAAAAAGCTCAGGGAGAAAGAGAAGCAAGGGAGGTGATTCTGCCCTTCTCCTCGGCTCAGGTGAGACCCCACCTGCAGTTGTCACCAGCTCTGGAGTCCCCAGCACAGGGAGGACTTCAGCCCCCCAGTACTTGAATAGAGCCTTCAAGAAAGATGGAAAGGGACTATCTACAAGGGCCTGCAGCGACAGGACAAGGGAAATGGCTTCACACTGACAGAGTAGGGTTAGATGGATATCAGGAAGAAATTCCTTGTGAGGGTGGGGAGGCCCTGGCACAGGTTGCCCAGAGAAGCTGTGGCTGCCCCATCCCTGGAAGTGTCCAAGGCCAGGCTGGATGGATCTCTGAGCAACCTGGGCTAGTGGAAGGTGTCCTGCCCATGGCAGGGGGGTTGGAATGGGATGATCTTTAAGGTCCCTCCCAACCCAGGCCATTCCATGATTCTGTGATCCTCAGTGGAACTTTTCCATATTCTCTCCAGTCTCTTTAATTTTCCCCCCCGGTTTAGTGGGTCTCATTGAAAGATAATTATGCACAACATGGCAGTTACTGTAAAAAAGTACCAGCACAGAGCTCCTTAGCAGACACAGGACTCAGTACCCCTTTGTATCCAATTTAAATGCAAAACAGGCTAAAGTCTAGCACTGACTGTCATTGTCACAGGGTACCTTCCACAAAATGCTCACCGGCATCATGAAAATCAGAAGTTACATTCAGTTATGATAATTTCAAGTACTTCTCTCTACAAATGACTCTCAAGAAGCCAGAGAAAGTTAATTGGTCACAATTGTTAGGTTTGGCTTTGTCTTTTGTAACGCTGTTATGGGCTGCCAGTTTCAGAATTCTGATTAATCACTGCAGAGACTGCGCACAAAAAACCCCACAGCAAGTCATAAATTAATTAGAAGGATTACCCAAGTGGAAGATATCCCAGATATTATTGAATCATGTCTCCTTACCTATCAAAAAATAAATACCAACCCTTTTGTAAACAGATGTGAACAGAAGCAATGACCTAATTTTTACAGGCTTCAGGCAAGGGGCAGGGGATGTGCAAAATTGTGGAGATTCCCTGATAACATAAGTTGGCAAAACCCCACAGAAAATAATCCACTTCAGCCCTAAAAAAGGCTAAATATCCTTTGCTATAGTTTTGTAACTGCAGCCAAGCAAACACCAGTGTTAGTTAGAAATGGCAATAGTTAGCTTCCAGAAGAGCAGGAGTCATCATTTTATCTTAGAATGGAAACAAGCAACTCCAAACTCCTGGGGCAGCATTTGTGCCCAAGTATGAATTCCCAACCCTGTGGGCAAAAATGTGGCATCTCAGCATTTATGACCATTAGAAGGAAAACATAGGAGTCCAGCACAGCTATTTATTTACAAGGTCCTAATTTTTCTTACTTTCAGCCACAAGGGGCCCCTTAAAAAAGAGACTGACTCTGGTTTATCACTTACAATTCAATTCATCACAATTTCCAGTGAAACAGCTTGAGTTATGTTGGGTTAAACATCAGAGCTATTTACATTTTTCTGATGTCTCCTGTGGAACTCTTCTGTCTTCCATGTTTTTCTACCCCCCCTGGTTCACC
>NW_020956370.1:0-1923 GCF_003031625.1 Empidonax traillii
GGAATCCTGTTGATGTCTGACACTGGGAGGAACATGATGCTCTCAGTTTGAGATGGAACTTACCCATTTCTCCCCAGAAGAAAGGGTTGATTCCACCCGTTGTGCAGTTGTACACCAACAAGTTTTTTGGTCTGGAGAAAGAGAAAGAAGTATTATTTCAAGATGTGAAGAAAAGCACCCAAAGGTTCATTAACGGAGCGTGAGATTTAAAAGCCCGAGAAACAGTAACATCAGCTCATAAAAAAATGCAGAAGAGGGCATTTTTCATCACAGGATCATAGAGTGATCAGAAGGGAGTTTATAGACCATCTCATTCCAACCCTCTGCCATGGGCAGGGACAACTCCCACTAGACCAGGTTGCTCAGAGCCCCAAAACCCTCTGGCTGTGAGTAGAATTCAAATGTGCTTAGGGAATCCCTAACTGGATTTTGAGTCCAACACCTTCACGCCTCAGCAATCACAGGTGAAGATACAGTGTAAAATATGAAGTTTTGATAAGATTCAGTCAGATTCTGGAAAGCACATGAAGTTAATAAAGACAGATGGAGTTTAAGAAATCCATCTATCATCAACAACGATAAAAATTATAAGGAAAGCATGCACACTGACAAATTTCTGATTTTTAAAAACTAGCTTTTCTGAGTATATTGTAAATAATAGGCCCAAGCCAATCTGTGTATTTTCCAATAATATACTTGATGCATATGATTTGTGCCACTTTTAAATTCCATTTGTTAGGGTAGAGATTATAAAATCAATGTTTTTCAACAAAATTCTCATTTTCATACCAAGCAAACCTCGGGTTTTGGGGTGTGGAACTAAACACAGATCACACAGGTTTTATTTCTTCCTTCCACATAAGGCAAGAATTAGTCAAACAGTTCTCGTGATCTAAGCCTGCAAGTGATGACACCAATACCTGAAAAATGCATTTGGATACTGCACAATTTTAATGGTGTCTCTCTTAATAATGCTTTGAAATCGTGACATTTGACTGTATCTTAATCATCATCACCAATCCTTATCAGAATGGGTATGCCAAGCTTTGAGTCCGTTTTCCCAGCTCCCAGGGAAGGGTCTCTCTCCCTGTTGATTCTTTTCCATTCCTCACATTCCAGCTGAGTCAGTCACCTCAGTGGATTTTAGAGCTTTGCAGTGCTTCTATCCTGTGCAGTGCAGATTGCAACTCTCTGCTAACTTTTAGAATCTAATTTCTGTTGCTAAATTCACCTGCCCCGAAACAACACCAACTTTCCAATTAGATGATCTGAAAACAAATTAATTTTAAACCACACATGCTGTTCTTCAAGGCAGCACCTAAACCCAAAACCCTCTCAGACAAATCAAATCTACACAACGTTCAGGCTCGATTTTCGCACAAAGATTGCTGACCTTGGGGTTGTGCCCACAGCTTTAAATCGAGTTCTGCAATTGCTCCTTTAGCCTGATAATTATTTGTGTGGGAACCAGATTAAAACCCTGTATCTTCCACCTGTGAGAACTCAGAAAAACAACATTTCTCCAACCATGGCTACAGCCAGGCAGTCTAGTCTCCCTGTGTGCTGAGGTACACTCCATCAGCACATGGTCATCTCCTTTCCCAGCTTTATGGACAGGCAGTTGCCTCACTTTATCCTCTGGTGTGCCTGTCAGGAGAAGTTTGTTTATTTTTCCCAAGGGGAAGCTGTGTTTATTTTTCCCAGACCGTGCTGCTTTGTTTGTTGCTGGTGGAAGGGGGACAAAACGATGACAAAAACAAATCTGAAGAGCTGGTGAGCTGCCCTTCAAGATCCTTTTAGGATCCCTGTATTTAGCTTAATGTACGTAGCTCTTTTCTACCCTCAGCTCAGAGGGCTTACTCTGTCTTTCAAAGTAAAATACTTCTGCCTTTTATTTACATGGTCCTGATTTCTCAGAGTTGC